>NC_061110.1:69610447-69674836 GCF_015104395.2 Macrobrachium nipponense | reverse complement strand
AGGGTAAATGTTAGGCCTAAAGGTGAAGGAGCACGAATGGCGACTTTAGTAGGCCTATAGTACTATAACTACTAGGCATACAACTTTCAGACTAGCTAATTTGAGAAACTGACCGAGATAACCGAAATTAAAAAAAAAATATATATAGGTATACTATGTAAAGTGAACTACAAAAAGCCCATTATCTATGCATACAGAAGGGACTTCAAGTAGGTTTATGGGTCAGCTGTAAAAGTGCCAGTACTGATCAGCTGATTACGAAACCCTGTCGCTGGGATCCTCGGCCCCACCGGGAGTTGAAGAAGGACGTAGTTTATATTCGGGAGGGAACCGTCACATTAAAAAGAGTTTAAAAAGCACGTTCACCTCACCTGGAAATTATGGGCAAATTTTCATTGATCAGCACAGACTTAGGAAAAGCCCTGACAAGCTTGCTGGTTACAAACATCTTGCGTAATTTGTTTTGGACGTTGACTTGAGTCGGTTGCGGTAATAACACTGAGACCTGAGTCACTCTCACTGATTCGGGTTGCCGAGTCGGAGTCGACAAGGACGGAGCTACTGAGTTTCGGACGTCACAGTTACTGAGATGCCGTGAACTGTGATTCGAATAGGGATCGGACCGTTTTATCACACCAAATTACTCGGATTCCTCACTGCATAAATTTGTAATGGTAAATGATTCATTTATGATATAAAATAAAAAACAACAAAAAATAGTGTCTGATATATAAAAGTTACATATTCTTATAATGGGCAGTTTGGTCTTACGAAACGGTTTCATCTATTGTTCGAGATCAACTCGATGTTTCGGTCCATTTTTCAACACTGCTTCATGGTCTTATATATTCATCTACGTTAACTATTACCAGTGTTGCCATTTTAGCACGAACCACGCAAGATCTAGCGAGTTTTGGAAAAATCTGCCGCTTGTTTTTCGCATCTGACGCGGTCTCGCTTTTTTGCGCCTTTTGGTTATATCTGACGCGAAATTTGGCGCGTTTCTGGTTATTTATAATAATAATAATAATACTTAGGAAGCAGACCCTCTCTCAAGCATACTTTATTAAAAGTAATGGCTACTTCAGCAGCGTTACACTTGTAGAGATTCTTCTCTATTTTGCGAATAGCGGCTTTTTCAGTGCTACTTAAACAGGCTAGTAGAGCGCCTATAGAGGTCATGGTAAAATACAGGGTCAAAATAGGTGTATATATTTGAATTTTACAGATAAACTATGATACCATAGTCATCAAAGTCATTAAACGATTTTCTCTCTCTCTCTCTCTCTCTCTCTCTCTCCTCTCTCTCTCTCTCTCTCTCTCTTTCTTTAAAGCGAGCTTTCGTCTGGAGCTGCCAGACATCCTCGGGCTGGAAGCTGAGGGTGGACTGATCTTGGGTGCGGTGTCCGTCCTCCTTATATCTGTGGTTGACAGCAGGGGGTCTGCCCCATGCTTGTCTCCCTATTGGCTGGTGGCGGTGAGTCTTGTTTTCATTGGCTGCCTGGAGCCAGGTCTCAGCCACTTCTTCGGGCGATGGTTGCGTTGCAGTCATATCCTGCAGCCGCCTGGACCTCCTAAGCGCCGCTGTAACATTGATGGGCGTTGCGCTACGCTGTGGGACGTCACGGCTACTTTGATTTCCATCGGCTGCAGGAGTACCTCGTTCGGGGGCGTTGTCATCCATAGAGTTGTCATGATCGGTGGTGTCATTGTTGGTGGCAGGTCTTCTCATACTCGTAGGAGGAGAAATTCTTCCTGCGTCGTATTCAGAGTAGGTTTTATTTGCTGGATGAGTAGCGCCTCCAGCAGGCGCAACCGACGGGCATCAGGGGCCTTCCCGATGATCTTCGTGTTCTTTATGATGACATCTCGGGAGATGGCCTCGTGATGTTTGGTGCGGGCGTGATTCTTTATAGCCCCCTCTTGGCGTGGCACGAGAGTCTCTTCGACAGTCGCATGGTAGTCATACCTACGTAGGCGCCGCTGCATTCGCGGACTGGGCATGTATATTGGTACACTACATGCTCTGCTTCAGGGGTTCTCCGTACCTGTGAGAGGGGTTATTTTTTTTCATAATAAGATCGCGCGTCCTCCGATTCGGTAATATAATGATTAGGTCGATATTCTTGGGTGTCGTCAGTCGGGGATACATTATCGGAAATAATTTTCTTATGGCGTCCTCTTCTTCACGGTAATGGGAACTCATGAAGGCTTTGTAGTACAGCTTGATATTATCCTGGGGGCGGGGCTGCGGGCTCTCACTACCGTACCATTTCTCCAGGGCTGTGCGGACTTCCTTGCTGATTAATTTATTCGAGTACCCATTATTCACAAGTACTTGGGAGGCGCGGTCGAGTTCCTGGTGAGTGTCCTGCAGGTTGAGCAGTGGGAGAGGGCCCTCCTGACGAAGGCCCTGACGGTGGTGCTTTGAATCTGGCGGGGCACTCGCTGTCTCCGTTTGAGGCAAAGTCCTAAATTGGTTTTCTTTGTGTAGACTGAAGTACGAGACCGTCTTCCGTCTTGCTTACAAGGACGTCGAGGAAGGGGAGCCGATCGTCGGAGCTGCGTTCGACTGTGTAATTCAGCACACTACACTGCTGAAATGCTTGACGGAGGGCTTCTCTACCTCATCCTCGGCGTCGACTTGCACAAAGATGTCGTCAATATAACGTCCATATCTGCGGGGTTGCTGCATCCTGGCGAAGAACCCGTTTCCTCCACGGTGCCCATATAAAAAGTTAGCGAAGAGAACCCCCAGTGGGGAGCCCATCGCCACGCCGTCCTTTTTGGCGGAACATCTGGCCACGGTGGGTGGAGAAAGGGGCCTTCTTGGTGCATATCTCCAGCAGCGTACGGAGCGAGGCTTCCGGTATGTTGAGGGGCGCCGTCGACTGATTCCTGTAGACACGATCAAGGATTATATCTATGGTTTTCGTCGACAGGCACGTTCGTAAATAGGGACTCTACATCCAGCGAGGCGATAATCCGGTACGAGGGCGTCCTTGATGGCTTCTAAGAACTCTGCCGAAGACTGCAGGCTGTACCGACTCGGGACGAGTAAGGGGTCAAAATTTGGTTGAGGCGTTTAGCCAAGGTACGTACATCAAGAGGGAGGCTAACGGAGTCATCAGCGCAGTGAATGCTGCAACAAATGCTGCTGCACCTCCCGCCCATACAAGGAGACTACAGCCTGGGTATTTATATGGCAATGTAAAAACCCACAAACAAGGAAACCCCCTCCGGCCGATCATCAGCCAAGACGCCCACCTACGTACGCCTTGGGCTAAACGCCTCAACCAAATTTTGACCCCTTACGTCCCGAGTCGGTACAGCCTGCAGTCTTCGGCAGAGTTCTTAGAAGCCATCAAGGACGCCCCTGGTACCGGGATTATCGCCTCGCTGGATGTAGAGTCCCTATTTACGAACGTGCCTGTCGACGAAACCATAGATATAATCCTTGATCGTGTCTACAGGAATCAGTCCGACGGCGCCCCTCAACATACCGGAAGCCTCGCTCCGTACGCTGCTGGAGATATGCACCAAGAAGGCCCCTTTCTCCACCAACCGTGGCCAGATGTTCCGCCAAAAGGACGGCGTGGCGATGGGCTCCCCACTGGGGTTCTCTTTGCTAACTTTTATATGGGCACCGTGGAGGAACGGGTCTTCGCCAGGATCAGCAGCCCCCCGCAGATATGGACGTTATATTGACGACATCTTTGTGCAAGTCGACGCCGAGGATGAGGTAGAAGCCCTCCGTCAAGCATTCAGCAGTGTAGTGTGCTGAATTACACAGTCGAACGCAGCTCCGACGATCGGCTCCCCTTCCTCGACGTCCTTGTAAGCAAGACGGAAGACGGTCTCCGTACTTCAGTCTACACAAAGAAACCCAATTTAGACTTTGCCCTCAAACGGAGACAGCGTGCCCGCCAGATTCAAAAGCCCACCACCGTCAGGGCCTTCGTCAGGAGGGCCCTCTCCCACTGCTCAACCTGGCAGGACACTCACCAGGAACTCGACCGCGCCTTCCCAAGTACTTGTAATAATGGGTACTCGAATAAATTAATCAGCAAGGAAGTCCGCACAGCCCTGGAGAAATGGTACGGTAGTGAGAGCCCGCAGCCCCGCCCCAGGATAATATCAAGCTGTACTACAAGCCTTCATGAGTTCCCATTACCGTGAGAAGAGGACGCCATTAAGAAAATTATTTCCGATAATGTATCCCCGACTGACGACACCAAGAATATCGACCTAATCATATATTACCAGAATCGGAGGACGCGCGATCTTATTATGAAAAATAACCCCTCTCCACAGGTACGAGAACCCTGAAGCAGACGCATGTAGTGTACCAATATACATGCCCAGTCCGCGAATGCAGCGGCGCCTACGTAGGTATTGACTACCATGCGACTGTCGAAGAGACTCTCGTTGCCACGCCCAAGAGGGGCTATAAAGAATCACGCCCGCACCAACATCACGAGGCCATCTCCCGAGATGTCATCATAAAGAACACGAAGATCATCGGGAAGGCCCCTGATGCCCGTCGGTTGCGCCTGCTGGAGGCGCTACTCATCCAGCAAATAAACCTACTCTGAATACGACGCAGGAAGAATTTCTCCTCCCTACGAGTATGAGAAGACCTGCCCCACCAACAATGACACCACCGATCATGACAACTCTAGGATGACAACGCCCCCGAACGAGGTACTCCTGCAGCCGATGGAAATCAAAGTAGCCGTGACGTCCCACAGCGTAGCGCAACGCCCATCAATGTTACAGCGCCGCTTAGGAGGTCCAGGCGGCTGCAGGATATGCTGCAACGCAACCATCGGCCCGAAGAAAGTGGCTTGAGACCTGGCTCAGGCAGCCAATGAAAACAAGACTCACCGCCACCAGCCAATAGGAGACAAGCATGGGGCAGACCCCCTGCTGTCAACCACAGATATAAGGAGACGGACACCGCACCAAGATCAGTCCACCCTCAGCTTCCAGCCCGAGATGTCTGGCAGCTCCAGACGAAAGCTCGCTTTAAGAAAGAGAGAGAGAGATAGAGAGAGAGAGAGAGAGAGAGAGAGAGAGGAGAGAGAAAATCGTTAATGACTTGATGACTATGGTATCATAGTTTATCTGTAAAAATTCAAATATATACACCTATTTTGACCCTGTATTTTACCATGACCTCTATAGGCGCTCTACTAGCCTGTTTAAGTAGCACTGAAAAAGCCGCTATTCGCAAAATAGAGAAGAATCTCTACAAGTGTAACGCTGCTGAAGTAGCCATTACTTTTAATAATAATAATAATAATAACCAGAAAAATAACCAAAAATACTTTGAATGATTTGGTATTTGAAACTTGTCATCTGCTGTATGAATACTCTCTCACGGACTGTTTACCAATTTAGCTTTGTCACTGCTGTCCTTACCTCATTCTAATGCCGAGGTGGAAAGGATATTTAGTCAAATGAATATTATCAATTCAAAGATCCACAATAGGACGAATCTGAAGACTAAATTCAGAATTATCTTCTCGTTATGGCCTGAAGCGAAAAGGAAAATGTTGCTATGATTATAAATTGCCAAAAGCAGTTGTTGATATTATTAGGGATTCAGCTAAATACAAGACTCAAGACGAACCCGGAATTTCTCAAAGCCCGGAGGCATCTATAATAAACTTTGAAGTGGAGGATGATCTGGATATCCCAGACCTTTTATTATTGTATTTTTGAAAGACAAGTAGGTAAACTAGTATATTCCTTATATCATTTATTAGTACTTAATATCTGTTTTCATTGCTTAATTTTGTTTGATTTTTTTTCAACTGAATCACCATGAAACACATAGGAATTAAGGTAAAGTCACTTTGGTATTTGAAAATAGTTCTAGTGCTTTTATTTAGCTCTATATGAGAATTTTTTTTAGCGCGTTTCTGGCGCGTTTTGGAGGACCCTATAGCGCTTTTTTAGAATAGGAAATGGCAACCTACTTTGGCCCTGGTCCAGTTCCACATCTCATAAGCAGCATCTAAACTACCGCTAATGTTAGACTACGATTGAGACATCATGAAGAATAAGGTAACCAAAAGAAGTGAATACGATAAAGAATTGCTGATTTTATTAATTCTTTATTCATGAAATATCATTCAAACATCTTTTCCACAATAAGATCAAAATCATATAGACCTCTGCAGGGCCCAAATTCATAAAATCCTTTTAGCCTATTTTGGGAACTAAATCGTGAGTTAGTTGGTAGTAGTTCCCAGAGATGGCGCCATCCAAGGGGGCGGGGGTAAACCTCTCCCCCAATATTCCTGACTGAGTTGGTCAAGTCCTGAACGTCAAAAAAAGCCAACACTAATATTTTGTTGAATTAGTGCCCCCTGGATACAGATGCCATATCTGTCCTTTTATTCACGAATTTTCGGTAGTCGACCCCGTTCGCCCCCAAATGACCGGCCTACACACTACATAAATATAATACTATATATATATTATATATATATATATATAGATATTATATATATATAGTGATGTGTGTGTGTGTGTGTGTGTGTGTGTGTGTGTGTGTATATATATATATATATATATATATATATATATATATATATATATATATATATATATATATATATAATATATATAATACATCAGGAAAATCGCTGATAAAACATTCAGGAGTCCCAGGAAGACAGCAGTCTAAGAAGCATGCTTTATTTATATGAGAAACGTTTCATGTTGCTTCAACACATCATCAGTCTGCAATAATTAAAATTTTACTTGATAAGTTAAAAGTACAAATTATTGCCAATAAAAAAAATCAGCTAAAATAATTAAAAACTTTAAAATAAAAACAAAACATGAGTGAGAAAGGCTACCTATTCAAGGTAAGGAAAAGAGCCAAGTGACCACAACACTTCATACATGCCCAGACAACACTTAGGCCAGAGAGAGAGGAGACGAAAAAACATTAGAGTAAAATTAAGCCTGGAGAGAGGTGCTTGATAAATAAAGACTCAAGGGTCGTAAAGTAGGCTGTTTGTTTAGTGGTGCCTGTTATTGAAAAATGCTTTTTTTTCACATTAATTTTGCATTTGGATGCATGAGTCCTTATATTTGAAAATTCGGGATTGGATATTCTTGACACTGTCATAACTAAGACCTAGATGGCTATAATAACGAATCTGCAACAGCCTTCGACCTTTAACTTTTAATTTATCAAGTAAAATTTTAATTATTGCAGACTGATGATGTGCTGAAGCAACATGAAACGTTCCTCATAAAAATAAAGCGTGCTTCTTAGACTGCTGTCTTCCTGGGACTCCTGAAAGTTATATAATATATATATATATATATATATATATATATATAATATATATTATTATATATATATATATATATATATATATATATATATATATATATATATATTATATTATATTAATATATATATGTGTGTGTGTGTGTGTGTGTGTGTGTGTTATATATTATATATATATATATATATATATATTATATATATATTCTATAACTATATATATATAATCAAATTTGACCAACTCGAGTCAGTCAGTGTTGAGGTTTGCTCAACTCGAATTCTTTTATTAATTTTGATCTGGAAAGTATGTTTGGTATTGTAATTCTAAAACACATACTAAACATAAAGTCATTTTTATTGATCACAGAATATTGACTACAAAATTGGAAATAATTATGTCTATGTAGGATGAGTGAATAATGTTATGACATCCATTCAGTGCTGTTTACCCAAAATCACATATACATAATATATGCTGCTATGCATATATAAATACATGTATAACATACATATGCATATATCTATCTATGATCTATTTTATATATATGTGTGTGTGTGTGCGTGTGTGTAATGATAGCCAGGAGAATGTCAGTTAGGAATAACGTAAAAATAAAAGAGAGAGAGAAAACCGAATAATAGAGGAACGAGAGAAAGAGACGGAAAAAAAAAAAAAAAAAAAACTTGTCCATGGTGGATTTTGACTTAGTGAGTCCCTGGACGTAGGCGAGACTGCAGTCACAACAGAGGCAGGGTTGTTATCAATCATGAACCCATTAAAATTCTCACCTGTGACCCGATCTTTCACCTTGCACCAGAAAGGCTCGATTTCTGGCGAACTGAACTTTCCACCCTCAAGAAGTGGGATTAGCAATTAGTCACATCCAAGGGGGCAGCGATTAGATAGCATCAACGAATTACCACAAGTACCAGGTGGGAACAGAAACAAAGTACCGTGTAAGGACAACGCCTTTTCTATATTTTTATTGCATCTTATCATCAAGCCGCGTCGTTCCTTTACCCATTCGGTAGAGCATTTTATGTCCTTCCTTTTGATGTATATATACCGGGAATCCATTCCTTCTATGTAATATTATTCATGCATTTTCGTTTGTGAAGAAACACATTCTCAGGGGGCCCTTGTCCCTTTTGTTGTTGTTGTTGTTTTTGATTAAGCTGACCTTTGTCGGCACGGGCTCTTGCTCACCGAGCAGCCCTTAATAGCCCCTTTTGTTTATGTTTGTTCGTGCATGCGTGGCAGACACTATCCTTCCGTCCGCACCCGTCTATGTCAACCCAGTTCGTCTGTTATAAACTACCTACGGGCTGCTCCAGGAGCAAGAGCCCGTGCTGGCACAAGGCCAGCTTAATCTCAAACAACATAATAGATTATCAGTACCCAGCTACCTGTCTTGCTCTCTTGTCCTCACATACGAATCGACTCAAGTATTTTATAATAGACGGCGAAGTGAACCACAACATTGGCAAAAACATTCGTGCTATAAACGTCAATGGCCGAAGCAAAACGAAGTTAAATAATAATTATAAACAAGTACCGCTTATAAAACCCACAACGAAGAGACATTATTTCCCCAAGATAGAACAACGTGCATGAATACAGCGAACGAAAGTGTATAGTTAAAATTGAACCAGCAAAACATCGGTGAACGAGTGCGCGGCGAAGACATAACAAACCGGAAGAACCAGGCAGTTGTATAACATAGGCCACACGTTTCTGTGGGCAAGTAGGAGATACCAATCCTGACAAAAGTAGTCTAGAATCCTATACAGCTGATGCAGACAGCCGCATATCTGCAGGGGGAATAACTGAAGAAAGAGCGCTAAGATTACTGAAACCTTGCTTCTCGTTAGTTCAGAACACGGTGATGCACATAAAACTTTAGTTTTAGCAAATTAACTACATATGCTGAATTCAGAATAATTTGCTTATTGCTCTGGGAACCAGTAAGTAAATCTGCCACCTTATATGATATTACTAAATTCCTTCACTTGCAATATGAATCCACAGCAAATCTTTACGCAAATGTTGAAAATGCAATAGTCAAAATAATAGAAGACTTACAGAAAACAAACATCACCATAGGAGATAGGACGCAGTTCGGTGATGATGAAAGGGACTTAGTTAGTCTAAGATATGTTTTGAACCATTTGTCATTTGGAACAATATATCAGGCATTTGGAGATGAAAAGAATGCTTTCCGAAAAATTGAAATTGATCCAAAGAGTAATAGCTTTCAAACATTAAAAACAATGAGGAAAGAAATCCAGAAGAAAGAGATAGATTTTTCCAAGGAATTTGTAGGGGTAATAGAAAAACAAAGTGAAAGGAAAGGCAGAAATAACAAGCCTTCATATAGAATTAATAATAAGTACTATGATAATTCCAGACAAGTAGGGAATAGATCCACTTCCTTTTAAGGGAAATATGCCCAAAATACTAAAAGATAATGGAATCCAAACCAGAAAGGAAGACAAAATCATTCAAGGAATGGTCCACCCATAACATATTAGCTTGGTCAATCTTCAAACACAAATAACTCAAACAAAGGGAACTATTCAGCTCAAGGAGCGAGACCAAAGATACCATGTGAAAACTGCGGGTATACCAATCATTCCACTAACGAGTGCAGAAAACCTAGAATCTGTACAGTTTTCAAGAAGGTCGGGCATTTAACTAGAAGCTGTTGGTTCAATAATATGGAAACCAATAAAGAAGTTGTAGAAATAAGTAACTGTTGCCCTAATCCAAATAAGTTTTCAAGTCAGTGACAAATAACCCCTTCAGAGAAGAAAGTAAATCCCTTCAAGATGATGCAAGATAAAAAGAAGAAAGAGCTACTATGGGAAGTGAAGAATCATCCACATTTTCCTATTTAAATAGCAAGGAAGTAGTATTCTCCATGAAAGAAGAAGAAATAAACAGAAAGGATCTGCCTATTGTAAAGATTCCAATAAATGGAAAGACATGTACTGTATTTATGGATTCAGGTAGTACCGTAAATATAATAGATAAATCAACTTTAACCAGATATTTAGGCATTTCCGAAACTCTGATGCAGGGTCAAAATAGTTACAAAAGGAATAGCGGGTAAACCAATTAGAAGTCTAGGAAATGTGAGCTTAGAAATAGATATTTTGTCACACAAATTTGTTGAAAGTTTTCTAGTTCTAGAAGACAGATTTTTTCCCACACAAGTATTGTTCTCATTGAAATTAATGGGTAGATGTGGAATAATACTAGATAGTCACGAAGGAAAGATTAGCCTGAAACAGGATAATCGGAAGAGCCTATGTTTTACGCTTGACGAAGAAAAGTCTTACCCAAATCTGATCATTTGTCTGAGACAATTTCGACAAGCGAGAAAGACATACGGGAAAAGCAGATCAGTAACCAGAACAAGCAAGTTAAAATAGAATCAGATAGAACAGAGGAATTCCCACCGTTACAGAATACAGAATCAATGATATGTGCACATAAGGATAATATATATATCCAGATACAAGAAATTACTCAGATATAAGTAATGGTGATCACCGAAACTCTGAATATAACGAAAATCAAGATAGCTATGCAGATACCTATACAGATATATGTACTAATAGTTGTAGCAATGTAGTAATGAGTTATGACAATGAAGGGAAAATCTTAAATGGAGTATTGCTTTTAGATAAAATAAATAAATCTGATATAAATAGTATAATAGAAGTAACAGAAAAAAACACTGAAATTGCAGAACTCTGTTATTTTTCCGAAATAGAAGAGATATGTTGCGTTAGCACAGCTGATGATAATAAACTACAACTTATACTCAAGAGAGCAGTAACTTTACGTCCAAAATGGTTAAAAAAATATTTAAGAACAAAAGAGAACGCAAAGGCTAAAGATGTTCTATTATTGAACGACGAATTGCCAGATTTGTCAGAATGGATAATTCACTAGTCCACATGAAAGGTGATAATTGTGAAGTTTATGTCCAGAACTATTCAGTTAACAGACTAACACTATACGCAGGCACTGTCTTCTGCATAGGAATACCTATTAACAATCCTTTACTGACAGCAGAAGAAAAAGCATTTTTTCTATAAATGGCCAAAAACTCTCAAATAAATCAAGAAATAAATAAAACAGATTTTTCAGAAAATAGGAACAAGTTAATTCAGGTATGGAGAAATACAGAAATATAATAGCTGTAGAAGGAGATAAACTAGGAAGAACAAATGTTCTACAACATAAGATTTTGTTAGATGATGAAGCCAAGCCATTTTTTTTATTCCTAATTACAGATTACCAATAAGCCAGAGACCCATAGTTGACAATTTGATAGAGAAAATGAAAAGAGATGGAGTAGTAATTCCTTCTTAATCTCTATATTCTCTATTGTTGCTTGTTCCGAAGAAAGATGGTAGTTGGAGACTTGTAATAGATTACAGGAAATTAAATTCCAACACAGTTCCTGATAGAATGTCGAATGCCAGTAATTCAAGAAATGTTAGCTCAATTAAGAAGTGGCAAAATATTTTCATCCTTAGATCTGCTTAGTGGATATTGGCACACATGAAGAACATTTACAGTTTGAAGTAATGCCATTTGGACTCACATCAGCCCCTTTAACATTTGTTAGACTAATGTTACAAATTCTAGGAGATATAGAAAATGTTGCAGTATACTTGGACGATGTTATCATTTTTAGTAAAGATTTAGAAAGCCATCTCAAAACATTAGAATTGGTCCTAGAGATTAGGAATTGCAGGACTAAAAATTGAATTAAAGAAATGTCAATTCCTGGTGAAATCATCAGAATACTTGAGTCATGTAATTTGTTGTAAATTTATTTTGTACATATCTATTTTCTAACTTTAACAAAGCAATTCACAAAGCAAACGTAATCTTCTACCGACCCCCTCAAGACAAGACCAGAGACACACCCAACAATAAAATAAAAATTCCACACCTGGACAGGATTAAGACGGTGACCCAGACCCTCGGAAAATCTAACCCTTTTGCATTTACTTACCCAAATCCCCGATTAACGTCCAAAAAAAGACATCCCCCAAGGACACAGGCGTTTACGAAATCCCATGCCTGGACTGTGACCAATCTTACATCGGATTTACAGGAAAATCACTTCCCCAGAGATTAATACAGTACAAACGGTCAGTTAGGTATGGACAACAGAACTCAGCTATTTTCAACCATATAATTGAACATAACCAAAGTATATACTGGAATTTGTCACATATAATTTATGGCAGCAACTGCCGGTACAATAGTCAAATGATGGAATCGGCCTTGATTAAAGAGAGGCAGGTAATGAATATCTCAAAGCATGGGACACAGATGTCATCGACAAGGTTTTCATTCAACCGAGCTAAATTGGCGTACCTGTGGATGGACCTCTTGGTATAAATACCACCTTTTCTGTAACTTTTCTCATTCATCTACCTGAAGAGGGAGACAGCAGTCTCTGAAATATAGTATTTCTCTCTCTATATTTTGGTGTTTTTATGGGCTCCTTTTATTAGATGGAATATTTTTATACAGAACATTTTACCAGTCAGATATATAATATATAATATATATCTAATATTTAGATATATATAATACAATATATATAATATTAATATATCACTTTATCTACGTTAATAAGATACTCTACCTAAGCAGCAGATAAAAGAACCACTACTATTGCAACAACTGCAAATGTCCTTAACTACTACGACAAGTACCACAAACACTCCTACCATTTCCCATTGCTGATATAGTAATTGCACAGTAATATTAAAACTTTTGGTATCACATAATTGGTCGGCGCATCTGCTGTTTTAAAATTACGTATTGTAAGAATTCACATCCTATGTATACGGAGAGGGAAAAGATAACAACTTGTGAATTTTTGAAAAAAAATATTTGATTCGGAGTTAAGGATAACCAAGAGGCATTTATTTCAAGAATTATTTATAATTATCTTGTTCCATATTTCATTCAAATTAAACTCATATTGCCTGAAACGACTGGTAATCAAAGCCAAATTAACCGGAAACCTCAAATGAGCTTCTGCGTTTATCCGTATACCGGTTAGGAATGTCTAAAATAAATGAGTAGCACGTGGCTGGGTCTCTAAGCAAAGACTCTGAATCCATTTAGCAAAAGGTAGCAAACGGTGATCATTTTTATTCATAAGACTTTAAGCAATTACCTTTTCCTTAAGCTTCTGCTACCTTTTGCTACTTGAGTTTTTGCTTTTTCTTACAAGCTTTTGCTTTAAGCAAATGCTTGACTTTTATTCATCAGGAAATGCTACAGCAGAAGTTGTAGTAAACAACATTCAAAGGGTTCTGACGAACCTTCGGCCTGGAGCTAATCTTGTTTTCATTTTTTTTCTTGCATGATCCCGTACATTAGAAAATTGTGGATTACTTAATTACCCTAGTACCCGTTCTGTAACTAACTCCCCGATGACAATCAATTCTCACTTTTCGTAGGCGACGAGAAGCCCCCACAGATTTCACCACCTTACATTTGGGGCAAGTATTATTATACAAATAAATAAATAAACGACATTAGATGCCATCAGGGAGCTTAGTGTGTCCATATATCTAAAAACGAACCGGTGGTTAACGGGTTCTTGGGTATGGCTCTACTATTAATTGCCGGAAGTTGCAGGTGAACAAGGAAATTTAGCTGAACATAAAATGACTTATGAATAAAAGGAACACTAAAGTAAAAAGCTAACTTGGGTACATTAGGAACATAAAAAAGAAGAGAAAAATAAAACAGTAGCAAACGTGCAGTTAAGAAAGTTATGTAATGTCAAAAAAATGTAAACAAGATATCGAATATAAACATTTTAAAATTCTCTACAGAGCCTCCACCTCACCTCCTCAATTTGTAAGTTCGAATTCGATATAAACTTATACCTCACTTGTTGGCGGAGTCGATAACATCACTGAAGTCCTGATTTCTCCTCTGTCCACTAGGCGCTGGTTCGAACCCACGAAAGGAAGAAATTCTTATCAACTAAAAAATTCCTCTTCGGTTAACATATATGAAATGAAAATATATTAATTCCGAGGTAGAGCGAATTGGATATTAGAGGACATTTGTAGCTTAATGCATATATATATATATATATATATATATATATATATATATATATATATACATGTTTAATAATGATAAAAAGATAACAAGTATTTCGCCAATGTTTGTCAAAATATGCGATCAGATCAGCAGTGGAAATGTAGTACGGTTTTTATTGTCATATTATACTCCCCATTCCACCAGCCATTGTGAGAGTGGCAGCCGTAGAATCCAAGGTATATACCTAGGTAGAATCTTGATTCCACTAAGATTTAAAATTTTTCTACCCTACACGTTTCCCCTTTGAAGGGTAACTCCGGAACGTGTTAAACTTCCGTTCCTCTGCGAATCTTATAGGGTGAAGCAGTCCTGGGGTGAAGTACGCCCTACCTGCGTCTTACGACAGTCGCTTAACTAACATAGGCCTCGGCAATGGAATTTTCCAAACAACTTCCACAAGCCGTTATTCCTTCAGCTGGGATCGTCCTGAAATTCTCACTGGGTTTAGATTCAATATCTAACTTTCCACTGTAGCAAAAGTATCTTCAGATGTCATTTGACCTGATGAAATTCCTAATTATGCAAGCATATTAGACGCGCCGCTAAATAGGAAAATTTCTTCGGGGCTTCCCATGACGTCATGCTATAGCACTATCAACGTACGTCGTTTCCGTAGTCCTTTTTTATATTATTTTCATTATTATTATTATGGTTGGTACCTAAGAGAGTGCCAGACTAGTTTTACGGTCATTGCAATGTTTACTCTTTCATATTTATACGCTATTACCAATTAGAACAAACTGAGAAAGATGGAAATGAGCATGGAAAATGGTACTAGTTCACAAGTTAAGTATATTACTGGACTTTCATTTGCCATGATTCGTACCTTAATTTAAGTCGTCTATCTAAACGCACCATGAGAGAGAGAGAGAGAGAGAGAGAGAGAGAGCATTTACTAGAAGAGAGTGGAAAGTAAAAAAGGAAGAAAGAGAATTTGAAAGAAGATACAGTAGAAGGAATGGATGAAAGTGGTGGCAGCTAAGGACCGAAAGGAAACTGCAAAGAACCTTAAGTAACACCTACAGTGCACCACGTGAGGTACACTGACTGCGCTACCCCACTACCTGAAAGCCTTGATAACGACTCACGTGAGAGTCAGCTCCAAAACAAACAAGTTTAAAGTTCATCGATAAGAATGACACACCTCACTTAATTTAGCGTACAATCAGCTTTACGTCACATACTCTAAAGGTTCAA
The DNA here is from genome assembly GCF_015104395.2 of Macrobrachium nipponense. Classification (NCBI taxonomy): domain Eukaryota; kingdom Metazoa; phylum Arthropoda; class Malacostraca; order Decapoda; family Palaemonidae; genus Macrobrachium; species Macrobrachium nipponense. Next base: position 69,659,168 of record NC_061110.1, on the reverse strand, counting down.
TATAGAATGCTGAACAGGTACTCTAAAATGAAACAAAAAATATGATAAGCACTGGTAATGCGTATCATCTTTTATCTCGAATAAGGATTAATTACGAAGATATAACAGATAATCTCATTATCTAGCGTTCTTTGCACTTTCGTTCAGTCAAAGACGAGGAGTAGTACTCAGACTAAGCACGGGTAACTTTACGAAGGCTAATACCTCAGTTTTAGTATTAGAATTCCTACGTATCAGTCTTTGATGTATAACTAAACTATACAGTTAGCACCATTGTATCTCAAAGGTAGTTACAATTTCAAGTTATGTTATACGCATATATATATATGTAAGTGTTTACATAATAAAAATATGGAATGTTAGTCCATATATATAAAAGACTAAAACTAAAGAGGTCAACCAGATTGCTTGCAGGAATGTGATCAGACTAGAGACGCTAAAGATGACGTATACAATAAAAGTAGGCTAAGATAACATGCCGTCACCTGTAGTCATTCAATTGTTTATAAACCTTAGTCCAAGCTCCCTGCTTGAGACAACTACCCCGGCCTATAATTCAAACGGCCTACGTGATCTGTAGCGTGTCTCATTTTGATTGTATGTTCGTATGTAACTATGTCATCTGATAGTATGTTCATATGTTCGAACTACTGTCTGTTCCTTCATAACTTGTAACAGAGATGGTAGACAGGCAGAATAGAGTGAGCTATCGTCATTAGAAGACCTGTACCTCTTTACCTAAGCTTTATCATGTAGAGGAATAGGATTAGCCATCATCATTGGCAGAAGCGATCAAGCTATCGTTATTAGAAGACTTGTACAATCATATCTGATCTTCAGCATGTAAAACTTCAGAAGAATACATATATTTTTATACTTCGTGTTTTCTACAAGAACCTCCTCACCATGAGTTTAACACATCATCGTCATAACCAAGAAGATAATCCCGACTTCGTAAGTGATCTACAAACCCCAAAACACTCCATTGAAGATGGAAGTGCAATACCAACCGACTTAGCGTAAGATTATCGCAAGTCTAACATTACCTCATAGGGCGCCTTATCATACAAGGCACAAGCCCTAATATTGGTGGCAGTGGACCAGAAGAACTCTACAACTTCTCCGAAGAAACATCAGAATAATGAAGTATCATATAAGAACTCTTCAACGACGACGAAAGCAGCAGATTCTTCAAGCAACTTATTTTCATCGTTTAGTGAGCGACTTCAGAAAACAACAAGAACTCTTTAACGACGACGAAAGCAAGAGATTCTTCAAGCAACTTAGTATCATCGTTAGTGAATAACTTCAAGAAACAAAACCGACGTGTCCTTTTTCCTACGACAACGCAAGCTTCATCTCTCATTAGAATCATTCAAGAAAACATCGTTAGTGAGCGTTTCCGGCACTCCAAGAAACAAACCGAACGCGTCTGCAGCATCGGATCTTTCAAGGGCTCGAATCATCGAAACAACGCGCACGGGGGAAACTGAAGCCAAACCAGGTCATCCGCTAAATAGAGAAGGAGGACCAAGGCCGTGTGTCGTTATCGGAACACCGTGACTTCCCACAAAAGCAAGCTAAGTACAATTTTTTTATTCATTTGGAGTAACTTTGAGTGTTTCCTTTGCAGGTCGAATTTCGTTATTCCTGTGGCTGAAGTTACGAGACATTCTTAATCTTACTTTTTTACAGAAATTATCTACATCATTGAGATTTCGCTACTGCGAGTTTTTTTATCTTTGAGTGTCTGTTTCCAGAAGTTCTACTGAAATATCATAATCATATACTATGTTAATTTATCATTTTGGGTGATTATTAATCCCTTACGTAACAAATCATATTAAACAGTGAATATGCGTTTACGCAGTGGACGTCTGTATTTATACAGATGCATGGATAGGGTCGTTAAGCACCGTAGTGATTAGAAAACACACAAAAAACAAGTGGAACACCCGTACAAAATCTATATAAATTAGAGGTAACACTATTTCGGGTCATGACAATAAATGCTCCTTTGCAAAGTCCCGCTCGCAGTTTTAGCCTTGAGTTTTTTGAGTTATATAAAATATCGAACCTCAATGACTCAACTTAACTTTAAAAATATGGCTGGATTGCAAGGAATAACATGTCTGTAAAAAACTTTCATCAGGCTAAATGCGCTGACCAGGATCCCTCACTATTTCAAATTTTAGCAAAGAATGAAGTACAAACAGTTAATATTGAATGCAGTAGTGATAACTTGTCTTATTAGTAATCGCTCAGTTCCTAATAGTTCGTCATTCATTGCTTTATACGTAACCAGCAACATAATGCTAAAAACACACAATACGTTGCCGATGGTAATAAAGAGAAGGATCCTAATTATTACAAAAAGAAATAGAAACAGTAGCCCGTTCAGAATCAAACAAGCAAACTCGGTGACTGTGTCACCTAGTCAAGCGGTCAAGGTTAGTTAAATCTGCCGAGTGTTCAAAGCATAGCAAATTCCACACAATAAGCGACTCTAGCAGAGTGGGGAAAAGCGATGTTGGTTCATACATGCCAATATCTTTTTGAATTAAAAGGATTTTTCCTATGAAACACACGACCGTATAAAGTAATCAGAGCAGGTTTTCGTTTTTTTTTTTTTTTTTAATACGTAAGTATTATAAGTAGTGGTGGATAAATTTAAAGCCCGACTGTAAACGCGCCGTAAAAATTAGAATATCTTGTTTATTCCTTTAGTACACGTAATATCCTGTATTTATGGACTCACCATCTGTTGTTCGAACTTCCCTAATGAGAAGTCCGGATAAGCGAGCGCTTACAGATACCTCTATAGTTATAAAAAACATTGATCTGTATCTAGTGTAATTGTAAGATCCATCTAGGGGTATACAAAATATTATCTTACATCCTGCAAAATAAGGCGTGTTTATCAAAGGAAAATCCTATAAACCTTCAAACATATTAAAATCCGTTTGAACAAAAATGAGACAGTTAATCAAATAATAACTTATATAAAGGAACTATACATTTGTCTCATAAATCGTAACATTGTTCAAATGACCCAACAGAATTCTCCCACAACCGCAGTCGCACTTTGCACGCAAAATCTCGAGAAGCATGCACCCTCGAATGTCTTAGAGCGTAGTAAAAAAAGACTTTGTGCTTCGGGAAATGAAATTTTAATCCTTCCCGACACTCTGAAATATAACGATTTCCGCGAACAAAGCCCTAGACACGGTTGACTCGCTGCAAACAAGTTAATATAGTAATCCACAAAAACCTATACATATAAATATCGCATTTTTTTATTGTTGCTAACTTTTAATCCCGCCCAATCAGTCGTGGATGAATCTCTTTGTTAATCTATCTAAAGTAATATCCGTAAAGTCATTCAAGCAGAGGTGATTCAGCAGAAATTTTTTTATCTTTTATCTGAATACCAGGAAGTTTCTCCACTAGCGAGTGATCTCTGGGAAAAAAACGGATGTAATTTAACACAAAATACGGTCTAAGGACAAACATAAAGCTATATACGTACCTTCGTGTAGACTCTCAATGGAATTTCAAAATAGAGATAAATGACGAAGTTGAAAAATGTTAGTAATAGGAGTCATTAGGAAATCAAATAGCCCTTATAATTTTTCCCTCAAACTTCATGCCATAAAAGATCGGACTTGGCGTATCTGCGTAGATTTCTGTCGCTTAAACAATGAAACGACTCCCGATAGTTTCCAGTGCCATGTAGCGACGACATCTTATCTCTGTTAGGTTAGAATAAATTTTTCACCAGCTTGGACTTACTTAAATGCTTTTACCAGATACCATTACCTAAGTGATTGTACCTCATACACCGTTTTCAGCACACTCAGGGGACATTATCAATTTTTACGTATGCCTCCGGCTTACGTTGCGCCCCAATTACAATATAGTGTTTGGAGACTTTTAGGGGATACCCTACATGCCTATTGGTTGGTCTTATAATCTTTTCTAATACCTTAGAAGTACATTCACATAAACTAGAGCTAGTGCTACAGAGACAAAGACAAATAATCTCAGAGTAAAATATCTAAATGTGAGTTTTAAAAAACCGAACATGTTTATCTAGGTTTTATGTGTCTAGTCAAGGTCTTAAAGTAGTCCATGGTAAGGTGTCGGCTATTCATACTTTCCGGTACCTATTAACGTAAAAGGGGGATACAGCACTTTGGCGCTGTAGTGGGTATTACAATCGTATGTAAATATGTAACTCTTCCATCATGACAGCTCCTTTAACAGATCTTACGAAGAAGAGCGTAGATTTATTATGGTCTAAAAAGCATCAACAGGCGTTCGATATCTTAAAAGCGGAATAATGCAGCTCACCTAACTTAAAAATCCCTGATTTAAATAAGGAATTTTTTTATTGCAACAGACGCCTCAGACCAAGGGGTAAGAGGGATACTACTTCAGCAATATGATAAACATTCTTTCCTATAGCTTTTTATTCACGTAAACTAAAGCCCTCTGAAAGTAAATATGCAGTAATAAGCAAGGAAGGGCTAGGTATCTTTAACTCACTAGTACATTTTAAGTTCATAATCTATGGCTATCCTGATAAAGTCCTTACTGAACATGAGTCCTTTACCGAGTTTTTCAAAGGCTTTAATCACAGTCCAAAAGGAACTCGGTGACAAATGATCATTCAGGTCTTTGGAGCCAAGATAAGATATCTACCTGGGAAAGCAATTATCATAGCTGACGCATTATCCCGCAATCCCGCACCATACTGCAAAGAACCATTAACCCTCTTAAGCCGGAGCCCTAAAAATCAAAACGTCTCCCGTATGCCGGGCCTGGTTTGGGAGTGAGCGCGGAAGTGGAAAAAATAATTTTTTCAAAAAATTACAGCGCGCGTACTTTTGAAGATTAAGAGTTCATTTTTGGCTCCTTTTTTTGTCATTGCCTGAAGTTTAGAATGCACCATCAGAAAAAATGAAAAATAATATCATAATCATATGAAAATAAAATGCGATATATGGTAGCGAAAAAAAAAAAATTCATACATAATTGTATTCAAATCACGCTGTGCAGAAAACGGTCAAAGCTAACCAGTTACTTTTTTTTGCGTTGTATTGTACACTAAATTGCGATCATTTTGATATATAATACATTGTAAAACAAAAAATAAAAGTAACACCGGTTAAAAATATTCTCACAAAATGATGTACGAATTCGTAACGCGCGGACGCAAAAAAATATTTTTTTCAAAAATTCACCGTAATTCTAATAATGTTCTAGAGACTTCCAATTTGTCAAAATTAAGACAAATGATTGAATATTACGATACTGTAAGAGTTTTAGATTAGAATTGCAGATTTCGACCATTTCGGACGAGTTAATTTGACCGAATGTCGAAATTTTAATATATATATTTTTTCATATGCACATATTTCAAAGATGGAAAAAGCTACAACCTTCAATATTTTTTATTGTATTTTTCCATGAATTTGCGCACATTTTGATATATGAAACTCTATAAAAAGGCTAATATGAAAGAGCAAATATTAGGATAATGCCATGTACGTATTTCGGAGACTTGCGGCCGCGAATCGGCGCGCGGAGTGAAGGTAAATATATTTTTCAAAAATTCACCATAAATCACAATATTGTTTTAGAGACTTCAAATTTGTTTCAAAATGAAGAAACATGACGGAATATTACTAGGCCGTAAGAGTTTTAGCTTACAATTGCGTTTTTCAACTATTTCGGTAGAGTCAAATTTGACCGAACGTGGTTTTTTTTCTATTTATCGTGATTTATATGCAAATATTTCGAAAAAAAGAGAAAAGCTACAACCTTCAATCATTTTTAGTTGTATTCTACATGAAATTGCGCACATTTTCATATATAAAACTTTATGAAACAGCTAATTTTAAATGGTGCAAACATTTCGACAATCGCACAAAAAAATTCTGATTTTTTCGGAAGAGTTACCGCGCGAACGTAATTTTTTTTTTTTCATAAATTCACCATAAATCAAAATATTGTGCTAGAGACTTCCAAGTCGTTGCAAAATGAAGGTAAATGATTGAATATTACTAGAATATAAGAGTTTTTTTTAAGCTTACAATTGCGTTTTTTCGACCATTTTTCGGTTAGAAAGTCCCCCCAAAAAGCTGACCGTAAAAGTTTGAAATTTTTGCACTTAACGTTATTTATATGAAAATATTTCAAAACTGATAAAAGCTACAACCATGGGTTGTCTTTTGTTGTATTGTGCATGAAAATGCGCACATTTCCATATATAAACTTTATGTAACGGCAAATTTAAAAGGGTGCAAACATTAGGACAATCGCACGAAAAAATTTATCGGAAGAGTTATCGCACGAACGTAAGGAAAAAGTTTTTTCATAAATTCACCATAAATCGAAATATGTGCTAGAGACGTCCAATTTGTTGCAAAATGAAGGCAAATGATTGAATATTACTATAATATAAGAATTTTAGCTTAACAATTGCGTTTTCTCGACCATTTCTGTAGAGTCAAAGTTGACCGAAGGTTGAAATTTTTTGCACTTATCGTTTTTTTATATGAAAATATTTCAAAATTGATAAAAGCTACAATCATGAGTATTTTTTAGTTGTATTGTGCATGAAATTGCGCACATTTTCATATATAATACTTCATGTAAAGGATAATTTAAAATGGTGCAATAATTATGTCAAAGTGACGAAATAATTTCCGAGATGTGTCACTGATACTTTTTAGTGCGATAAGAAAGAAATTCGCGCTTGCGCGCCTGCGTAGCGATTGTAAACAAAACAACGCCTTGATCCGTGAACTCCCAGCATCCCCCAAGGCGCGTGATACAAAAGTTTTCGGCTGGTAGGCCTATAAGTATTTTTCCGCGAATTTTTAAAAAAACTTTTTTGAGCCGACGTATGATACGTCCAATCGGCATACGGGAGACATTTTGACTCGACACGTTTTAATAACGTCCAATCGGCGATAAGAGGGTTAATTAGAACTAAAAAATATAGAAACATCTGTGCCTATTGTTAAAACCGTATCTAAACAAGAAAATTCCTTAACCCAAGAGATCGCGAGCATTGCATATCTGGGTCGGAGCGCAGAACTGTTACAAACTGAACAAAGCAAGAGTCAGCAGCAATAAGCAAAATAATAAACACTTCGAACGAAAACAGGGTCAGCAGCAGCTAAGCAAAAACAATAAAACACTTCGAACGAAAACAGGGTCAGCAGCAGCTAAGCAAAAACAATAAACACTTCGAACGAAAAACAAACAGGGTCAGCGGCCTAAGCAAAACAATAAAACACTTCGAGCAGAAACCCTAAAGCAAAAGTATATTTAAAGTATGTGTATCAGAATAATGTAATCAAATGTAATATTATATGTAGGTCCGTGACGAGGAAAACCCGAAGAACACAGCAGATGACTAACGACCAGGTAGTAGTAATAATCTCTTTCATACCAATCGTCATAAACTGGTTGCATTCCGTCATCCAGGGTTCCCTACTATGTCACAGAAAGCCAAATCACTGTTTTACTGGCCTACGATGCTTACAGATATAAAAAGCACATAACTGATTGTAACACGTGTCATGAAAACAAGGGACACACTAAGACACCTGTCAGTTAAGGCCTATCCTGTGCCAAATCAATCCTTGAAAGAATATACGTAGAATTATTAACAGAATTACGAGTCTGACAGAGGGAATAAACACTTCTTAGTGTTAATAGTTCCTTGACACGTTATATAGAATTAATAGCACTAAAAACAAACACCGCAATTGAGTGCGTTACGAATATTTATGAGTGCTAAATCAGTAAATATGGAATTCAACACATAATAATCTGTGACTCGGGTGGTGTAAATCAATAATAATCTCCTTAACACGTTGTGTGAATTCCTTTCCATTAAGAAAACCAATAATATATTTTATCACCCAGAGTCAATCGGTTTGGTAGAATAACGGATAATTAAATAGGAAGTGTCAATGTCTTACGAGTTACAACTCGTGATATTGGATCCGAACTGGATTATAGCGGTTCTCGCGGTTTTAAATACCTTTATCATTTATATCTTGTATCTATAGAATTGATGCCGCAAGTAGCCTTATACGGTACGCCGCTAGAACACTTTTCCACATATTCAAGCCAACCATTAATTTATCAAATATATATAAAAAATATATAAATAAATAAATATAAAAAAATAAAATAAATATGGATACAAGTGGAGCAATATATACATCCGTAAGAAGTCGGAAGGGTTACAAATTATAATAAAAAGGAATCACGATAAAATCAATAAGCAAAACGTAACCATAGATTAATTAAATATCAAAATATATATGCGTAAAGATTTGAACTCTAACTTAACGCTTTAGTAATGACAAATAAGCTAAAAGTTCAAACACATATCCAAAACCTACTGACATATTGTCTGTCCCGGTGATTTATATTCGTAGTCAATGAAAAAAAAAAAAATAAATAACTAATAATAAATAATAATAAAAATAAATAAATAAATAAAATAAAATAAAAGAGATTTTAAAGTCAGGAAGTCTAGAAGTGAAAATGTTATCTATGAAATAATCCTATATGAATCTTATACAGGGCTAATAATATATATAGAATTTGTATGGAAACCTTTTCATATAGTTTGAATAAGGAATATTTAATTTAACATAATTACAATTATGCAGATTTCCAACATGAAACTAATATATTGTTCAATTTTGGTACTGTTTTTTTTTTCAGACATTCTTTTCGTGTGGGTCGAGTATTAAAAGATAATAAATTTATCCTAAAGTCGTATTTATTACAGCAAGTAACGTAACTCTTAGCTGGCTGAGAGCAATCTCCTGCCAAGTGACGACGTCATCATTGCCGTATCAGTATTTGTTCCTTTTAACCTCAATAATCTGCTTACACAGGCTTCATCTCGCGCTTGCAAAAGCAGATTGACTGGAGAAAGGAATGCCTAGCCCGAACATCTCATGGGCGAGGCAGACGTGTCTAAATTAATAACAAAAATAAGCAAATAGGATTTCTATAACAACAAAATGGATTAATTTTTTCTGAACCTCATAGACATTTAGAAGTATCAAGATATGTATATGATATATTTACTTGCAACATTAGCCTATTGCAATTCAAGTAAAACATCATGGGAAAATGTCAAACATTTCTTGAAAAACCCAAAGTTTATTTAGAAATTAGTTACATAGTGGGTTTCTTCGTTGCATCTCCTACCTATTAATAATGTTTTTAAAATTAACCTCAGAGGATGCGCGCGGGAAACTTGAATATTTTTTTTTTTTAGGGCACATAGGATCAGATTTTATCACAACTTAATTTCAGTTAGCATAGAGAAATACAGAATCATGATTAATCTTCTCTTTGACTCTTATGTTGCCTGGCAATCTTACAAATAGCTCCGTTTTCCACTTCTTTGTCTAGTAATTTACTACCAGTAATATCGAATTTTCTTTGGGATTTGTATTGATATCTGTTTATTTGTTATAATTATGGATATTTTTACAGTCATCATAGACCTGGATAGGTTCATTCATTGTTAATGCCATGGATAAAAAAGTTTGTACAGCGGACTCTTTTGAATTCCAAAATATCAGCGAATTCATGTGGGTTAAGTCTGGTCTAAATGGCTCTCTCCCCTCCCCTGTATTTGGATGTCGTCTGAATTTACTTTGCCCTTGTGACAAGTATAATTTCACTTGCAGGCTGATTAATGGAACCTGGTTACAGTATCCTGCAGTACGAGAGTTTCACATCGCAACTTCAAAAAATCGTTCGTCGCTGCGGATGACTACAGTCAAGTAACAACCGCCTACAATGTGAAAGGAATTTCTTGGACTTCTTCGACCGACACCGTATCCCGTCGTTAATCTCGTTTTAATGCGGAATGCTCCGGCGGCTGTGGAAATCGACTACAAAGGGGACATACTTCCGACAATTACGACCCGAAGGATATTCAACTCTACTTTGCTGGCGAAGGACTCGTGCTGGGGATGTTTTTTTTATTCATCGCGAACGTAATCGTGTAGCTTAGGATTCAGAGAATAAGTATGAGCGCAAAATAGAACGTTGGACCCGCCCAGGCAAATTTTCCCCTTGTTTTAACCCTGTGAAATCGGCCGTTTCATTTGGCTATAGGTGGTTGTCTGGAACTGTGTAATGGACGAAAAGTTGTTCGAACGCTAGTTAAAAGTGAAGTAGTATAACCTCGGTCATGTATCCTATATATATAAAGTATCATGTATCCTATATATAATTGATCATAAATAACAGAGTCGAAATATATCTTTGCGTGTACGCAATAGGAATCTCTTATATAAATGATCATAAATAACAGAATCTAAATATATCTTTGCGTGTACGCAATAGGAATCTATTTAAAGTGCACATATATTAATCATAATTATATGAATCCATATACATATGTATAAACAAATCAGGTAGCCTATAATCAATCTGTTACCTTTTATCTTACCAATATCTGCAGTTATATATGAGTTAGTATATGGATTAATGAATCAGATATATAACATTTAGCATAAAAATCAACGAATCAATCAGCATAAACATTAATAATGTTATCAATTCATATATGAAATTTTTTATCAGTTAAAATATGATTTTTATCATGTTAATCTTCATTCTATGCAATTATCAGAGTACATTAGTATTTTCTGTAGCATAAGTATCTTAAAGAGATGAAGTGAAAAACTGTATCATTATATATCACGTGATCACTATTATTTACCAATATCATTGTTTTATATTTTATTACTTGAATCAATTCATGTACACCATGAATTTTTATTTACTTATATATATATATATATATATATATATATATATATATATATATATATATATATATATATATTCACATAGTGTCTGTATCACACTCCTATAAGTCAAATGCAAGTCAAGTTTGAGTAATATTCAGTAGTTGGTTTTGGTAGCTGACCGAGCTAATGTAAGTGTTTACATAATAAAATATGGAATGTTAGTCCATATATATAAAAGACTAAAACTAAAGAGGTCAACCAGATTGCTTGCAGGAATGTGATCAGACTAGAGACGCTAAAGATGACGTATACAATAAAAGTAGGCTAAGATAACATGCCGTCACCTGTAGTCATTCAATTGTTTATAAACCTTAGTCCAAGCTCCCTGCTTGAGACAACTACCCCGGCCTATAATTCAAACGGCCTACGTGATCTGTAGCGTGTCTCATTTTGATTGTATGTTCGTATGTAACTATGTCATCTGATAGTATGTTCATATGTTCGAACTACTGTCTGTTCCTTCATAACTTGTAACAGAGATGGTAGACAGGCAGAATAGAGTGAGCTATCGTCATTAGAAGACCTGTACCTCTTTACCTAAGCTTTATCATGTAGAGGAATAGGATTAGCCATCATCATTGGCAGAAGCGATCAAGCTATCGTTATTAGAAGACTTGTACAATCATATCTGATCTTCAGCATGTAAAACTTCAGAAGAATACATATATTTTTATACTTCGTGTTTTCTACAAGAACCTCCTCACCATGAGTTTAACACATCATCGTCATAACCAAGAAGATAATCCCGACTTCGTAAGTGATCTACAAACCCCAAAACACTCCATTGAAGATGGAAGTGCAATACCAACCGACTTAGTGTAAGATTATCGCAAGTCTAACATTACCTCATAGGGCGCCTTATCATACAAGGCACAAGCCCTAATATATATATATATATATATATATATATATATATATATATATATATATATATGTGTGTGTGTGTGTGTGTGTGTGTGTGTGTGTGTGTGTGTGCGCGTGTGTATTTGAATATTAAGAAGACCAACCTAGCTGACTAGAGTATACCTATCTTTATCAGGTTCACCTTACAAAATACTTTGTTTAAGGCTATCGTCTTGACTTTGGTGACACAGTTTCTCACTGTGTTTTCAATGTTTTAATCAGTGTAATCTTTGCATTTTTACACGTACTTCAATGCATCAGTAGTAATTAAGTATAGTGAAGTTAGCTCTGCGCAAGAAGAAAACGCCAAACATTAATTTTCGGAGTAAGCCTACAAACGACTTTGTTATTGTTGTTCTTGCTGTACATGTTCTGGTGGGGTGGGAGGCGTGTTAAGAAAGGGCTATGGAAGATCCTAAAAAGATCTGAAAAAAGGTGTTTCGCGTTGAGTTAGAGATGCAGGAATGTTGAGATAGGATACTTATGATTAATTTATTAGAATGAAAAAGTAAAAAATAAATAATGTGCATGTTAAACAAAACAGAAAGATTATTTCTAGTAGAATATAGATATCTATTCTAATTTTCGATGATGAAACAAGGTTCTTTTTTGACCGTAGATTTTAACAATTTTGAATTTATTTGGTGCACTGAATTGAGAGGCTATGTTTCTGTACAATTATTTTGTGTTTCCACTTATAACTAACAATAGATGCACGTGTTTAATTTGTGTCCTTTTCTTTGATCCGTATGAGTATTAATTACGAAGACCACTTCACGTAAAGTTAGGAATATAATGTTTACAACTTATGCGTGAGGGGAAAATCTTGCACGCGTCCCAAGTAAGCTGGAGGTCAGATCACGCCTTGCCACTACTATCCATTTCAGGACCTCAAGGCATCGTTTCTCTCAAATATCTTTCAAACTAATCATTTGATCGAAATGGCACTTTGTCACATTACATATAGACACCTACCGCTAATGTTTGGTAATATAGTGCAGTGTCAAATAGTGTAAGTTAAGGCGTTTACTCTTGACTTTTAAAGGCAAAGTCGCATGAGTCAGCAGGACTCGTTTACAGAATTGAACGTCCGCTATCACCTATCCCTTCCATATCTCCCTTTCTCTCACTCTTTCTTTATCGCTGTTTTTCTCATTTCTCCTCTAATACCTCTCTGTAATTTACAATGCAATAAAATACCACTTTCCATGGTATTTTTCATAATGAAAAAGATAGAGTGGTTTGACGTAACGACCATAATAATGGTTAATTTTTCCTGATGTTTTCTGTTAATAATAGCGTTGCTTATATAGTGGGATGTAGATTACTAAACTGTGTAACTTAATTTAATTTTGGTTACCTTATCTTACCTGCTTGTAGTCAACACGTCAATATGATGGGTAAAGGATTTAAGAGATCGTGATACTAGGTGTTTATACAAGGTGATCCAAACCAAGATGAAGAGGTCTGCTCTTCTTCTTTCCAACCGTTATCCCTACATTAAGGAGTCGGTGCCTAAGGTGCCTTCTCCATGGCCTTCTATCAAAGGCACCGTCGGGCAAGGTTTATTGTTCGTCAAAGAGGTTTTTACGACCGCTTACCCTTGCTGTAATCAACCACAGTTATTGGCAGTGGGCCTGGCCTTTTCCTAAAAAGTAAGACTGCAAGGCAGCTGTCCTTTTAGTCACCTTTTACGACACGCAGGACCTATGGTGAATGTATTCTTACACCCCTGCCACAGGGTCATGGAAGGGGTCTGTTCACTTCCCCTCAATTTCCCCATGTAAGCGGAGCTTTGTCTACCTCCTTTTGCGTCAGCAGGTAAAGAATAAAAAGAAAATGGGTAATCTTTATGTATGTGTGTTTCTCTATTCATATCACAGTATAATTCCACAACGTTGCCACTTCTCCCAAGGTAGGTACTTAAGCCCCACACTTCTCTCTCTCTCTCTTTCTTGTGTTCAGCCTCTGACCACCATTCTTGATTTGCTTTGGAACAAATCCTTCTAACTGTCCTTTTGCTTACTTTTGGCGGCTTTGGCTGTTTCCGCCATTGGCCTTTTCATCTAAAAAGTACCGATTAACATTATAAATTATTTCCTTAGTTTGTGCAGGCAGGGGCAGCGAGAAGCGGGAGATGTATACATGGTGGGTCCGTGACACGGAATGACCTTGTCGGGCTGAGGTGGCAACGGAGCACTAACCCAGCGCAGAGGTGTTGTCAAATCTCAGGAAAACATTTTTAGCAACATTCATTTCCCCATCAAAAACTTTTTTCATCACTGTTGTGGCATTTAGAGAACTGTGTCACTGTGCGGCCAACGCCTTAGCGGACAAAACGGCTGAGTTTGACTAATCTGACGCCAGTAATAAGAATATACGTAATTCTTGTACCGTACTGAGTTTAGTGAATGAGGAGAGTTTCATGCATCTTGAATTATATAATTTATCATTGATGTAAAGTGATGCACCCTTTTCATATGCAATCCTATTTTTGAGATAGGTTCCAAAATAGGATTATACTTGTATTTCTTAAAATCGGGACAGTCGTTTATGAGTGCTACGCACCTTAGATGTACTACGTGCCACATCTTTTGATTATTTGCCTTTATATAACCTAGCCCGCTCATTTCGTACTTCTTTGTTCTTTGGGGAAAAAAATGGAAAATTACACCTTTTCCCTTCTTAATTTCTCGATACCTATATTTGCAGCCACCAACGCAACATACATATGGCATAATGCAGTGCTATATGTCTTCTTTCCCACCGTTATACCTACATTAAGGGGTCGGTTGCCTGATGCGCCTTTTTCTCTGCCTTCTATCAAAGGCATCATCCTCCACTAAACCTCTTCTCCCCATACCTTCCTTCACTTTATCTCGCCATCTAATTCTCTGTCTCCCTCTTGATCTTCTTCCTCTAACAGGCTTCTCCCAAGCCCTCTTCACTCCCTCCCCATCATCCATCCTTAGCACATGCCCATACCATCTCAATCATGACTCGCTTATCACCTGTGTAATCTTTATTAAGCCTGCCCTTCTTATTTCATCATTTTCCAATCTCTCAAGCAGCGATATTCCCATAATCCACCTCAGCATTTTCATCTCTGTTATCTCAAGCTTCACTTCCTCTTTTCTTCTTAGAGCCAATGTTTCTGCTCCATACATTAACACTGGTCTTACCACTGTATTATATATCTTGACTTTTAGCTTGATTGGCATTTTCTTATCACATACCACTCCAGCTACCTCTCTCTACTTCCCCCATGCAGCTTTTATCCTACTGTCAACTTCAGCCTCACATCTTCCCTCTTGGCTTAAAGTAGATCCTAAGTATTAAACTTTTCTGCCTGTTTTATAATTGAGCCTCCATCTTCTACTGCTCAGCAAAACCTCTGTTTTATTTACTTTCACCTTTAAGCCACCCCTCTCTAAAGATTCCTGCCACTCTCCAACCCTTCTCTGTAGGTCCTCATTTTCAGCAGTAATCACCAAATCATTGGCGTACAACAATTCTCACAGCTCTACATTCCTGATCCCTTCACTCAACACATCCATGACTAGCACAAAGAAAAATGTAATTAATGCTGACCCCTGGTGTAATCTAACACTAACTTCAAAGTTTTCTGTTTCCCCAACTGCTGTTATCACTTTTGTGTGTGTTCTTTTGTATATCATATCGACCAGCCTAACCAACTTTTCTGGGGCTTTCCTTTTCCTTAAACACCAAAACATCACTTATCTTGGGATTCTATCGTATGCTTTCACTAGGTCTATGAATGCACAATAGAGCTCCTGGTTTCCCTCTAGCCTCTTTTCCTGTAGCTGTCTTACTAGGAAGATGGCATCCACCGTCCCTATTCCTCTCATGAATCCATACTGCTGTTTCCCGATATTTACAATCTCTCTTAATCTCTCTACCAGTACTCTCTCTAAAACTTTCAATCCATGCTCTGTTAGTTTAATTCCCCTGTAGTTACCACAATCCATGACATCTCCCTTCTGCTTGTATACATATACCATTAGACTCTCCTCCCAATCCCTTGGTCTTTCTTCCTCTTCACATATAGCTTTTAATAAATCCAGCATACATTTTTTCCCAGGAAAGTGGGTTGAGAGAGGTGTGAGAAGAGGAAGGGGGAGGGAGGGACGGAGAAGGGGAGGGAAGGGATGGGGATAAAGGACGTTCGAATGCAATGGCTGGCGATGCTTGGCAACCCCCTGTAAGTCAAGAGTAAACACATTAACCAACACCATTTAACAATCCTCTTTATTATCTCAAATTAGAGGGGAGGTGTCTTGTACACTGTGTTAAAGTATCATTTCGATCAAATTATTAGTTTGGAAGATATTTGAGAGAAACGATGACTTGTGGTCCCTGAAATGGATAGTAAATAAGATCTTTATACTTAACAGAGCAAGAGCTTATTTCATGCTCCATTTACCTTCCAGAAACAAGTTTTCAATTACTGGCTCAATTTAATTTATTCTGCAGTTACATTGAAATTTTAAAGGGGATAGGTAAATATACTCACTAATAAATGAACTAAAATAAAAAATATCTTTCTGTATATAAATTGACTTTATGTGTAGTTTGCATATGCTCTGTATATTTAGAAACTTGTGCAGCTATGTTTATGGTGTTGTATTATTCGTATGCAGTATATCACAGTTAGAAATGTATTGCTACTGGATGCATACATAAATAGTCACAAGATGACATGAGTCACAAACACATAGTGAACAAAGCTACCGTTAAGAGACAACATTATTTTTAAAACTGCATAGCTGGTCAACAAGTGAATGCCACTTTCCGCTGAGAGATCTTTCTGAATGACAATGTCACATAACCACACTCAATACGACCTCAAGGACATGATAAGAGAAGTATCAATTATTTATTCTAGGCATGACAAGCCAGAAACTTTCTCCGAACTCCGGGCGTCATTGGCCGTGGTATCATTGGGAGGGCGCCGACAAATACCCTATGGTACTAAATAACTCTCCATCGAAGTTAAACATAAATACAAAACGAAAATTAATATGCAGCCTTAATTAGTGGAAATTCCCAAGCATACAAACAATATTTTATACAAAAACAAGCAATTTTACATGTACATATGTTTAATATATATATATATATATATTATATATATATATATATATATATATATATATATATATATATATATATACAGAGAGCGAGAGAGAGAGAGAGAGATATTCAGTTATATCACATAGTTCATTATATATATACTATATATATATATATATATATATATATATATATATATATATATATATATATATATATATGGAAATGAACACATGGAAACGTGTTTCACAGAAATAATTTTCTGACTCACTACAGGACGGAAATCCGGTCTTTCGAGTGACAATCCAGGCCATTTGTTTGATTTATCAACTAAATCTAGAAAATTATATTAGAAAATCGTAGATAGTTCCAAGTAATGGGACCAAGAGCTTAGTAATATATTTCCAAAGTTTGTATGCTTTTGAGCAAACAGTACTGATAATAGGCCACATAGGATAATTTTCTTTGGGTGTTTTTACTAATCTGTACAAGTAAGATAACGGGGGAAATTTATCTGACAATTGACCTAGTAGTTCTTTTCAGAAGATTTTTTTTCTTCACTGTGCTATTAAAATTTGTTATGACTTGATCAAGGGGCTTTTTTTGTTAGATTTTTGTAAGTCTTATCATCATCCAGTAGGACTTGAATACGTGATATGTAGTGAGCTTTATCTAAAATTACGATACAATTTGACTTATCAGCATTTGTGATCAATATCCAAAGAATACAATGTCAACCCTCGTGCAGCAGACTTGCGGACGTCGCAGGGGGAGGAAGCTCCGTTTTCTTTAATGTTTACGTTTTGATGGGATCCTTACTTATATTAGATGATCATATTTCATTTGTCTTAGACTCTACTCAAAGCCAGGCTTTATCATTATCTTAAGGAAAAAGGCAAGGAGGAAGAAAATACAACAGTCATTTGTCAGATTAAAATTTATATTTAGTGCTAAGGTCGGTACAAAAAAGAAAAATCTCTTTACATATAAAATATCACATGCACTATGATAAAGAGACAGAAAGAGAAAATATGTTAGTTTGTGTACCTTGATAGTGTGGTATCCCAAGGAAATCTCAATTAATCAGCAGCAAGAGGAATTAAAAATTTAATACCATATGAGCCACCCAAAAGAAGTAAATATCGTCTTGACCCAACCTTGGCTCACTTCGACTCCCTCTTTGGGAGTCGAAGTTGGTCAAGGTTTCTAACCTTAGAAACCGAACGGAACATTTCAGTCCTAAAATGCGGAAACTGCCTATTAAACAGACATTCAATGGCAGAAATGCCGTTTAGACAGATAAGACGTGGCTTATAGAAGCCACAACAAAGAGTCAGTCTGAGGACTGTAGGTCTATAACGACAATATATAATATAAACGTCAAAATGCAAAAACATGAATCTATGAATAGCATTCAGGGTGCTATTGTGCTTCCTGACGAACCAATCGAAAAGAGCATTGTTTTGGGCCCTCTTAAAAAAAGATATCCTAGAGTCCAAGATCGTGAGGTACGTAATATACCGAGTTAGCAAAGAAATAAGCAAATGGTAAAAATCTCAAAAACAAAATTTCAAGGACAAGATCTACCTAAATTAATAATAATAATACTAATAATAATAAAATAATATAATAATAATAATAATAATAATATATAATTAATAATAATAATAATAAGAATAATAATAATAATAATAATAATAATAATAATAATAATAATAATAATAATAATAATAATAATAATAATAATAATAATAATAATAGGCCAAAACAGAGAAATAAGACCATAATATTTATGTCCCAAAGCACAGTGTCAAAATCATAGTAAATATGGGCATGCAAAGAAATATTGTCGAAATGATCCTATGTGTGTGCGTATTGCGGATCCGAAGAACTTACCATACAATGAAGTGTAGTGAACAAAAGTGTATAAACTGTGGCAAGACCATCATGCAAGGTCCAAAGAATGTATGTACTATATATATAATTTACAATGCAGAGTTAAAAATATTACAAGAAAGAACTGGGATGTCTATAAAGAAGCTAAATTAAAACTGACAGTGAGGGGAATTCAAAATCCGTCTAAGAAACGCATATTCTTCAGTAACAAGAACCAATACAGATAGCAGTAACGCTGTACGGAAACATAAATCTCAAGAAGAAATTAATACTTTCCAGAAAAAAAACTATAATTGTAAAGAATCAAGAAACTGGAGCAAATGATAAGGAAAATATTTTATCAAGTTCTTTTGAAATATTAATGCAAATAGGAGCACAAGAAGATATTACTAACACAGAAGTATCAAAGGAGAGTTCAGATGGATTAGAAATGAAGAACAAGAGACCTTTGGAGTGAACACCGCCCAACACGATGAAACCAACTGTTATTAGAGAAACATCGGTTAATTAAACCAAAGACAAAGGATACGAAGAAAGAACAAAAACAAAACCAAGCTAAGATTATACCTTTACCTCCTAAAAGAATAGTAAAAGCTATGGAAGCGGATATCCAAAACACCGAAGAAGTAGGAGAGAACGGTACCATAATAGATAATAATGATTATGTCAAGGGAGAAGAGATTACTCCATCTCTAATCATTGGTACAAGAACAAATAAAACAAGAAATATACATGATAACAAATGTAGATGTAACGATTGTTTCATTGAACTGTGCAGCAGCAACAAAAATATAACAAAAGATAGTTTAACAAACATTACAAGAAATTTGATGAAACAGAAAAAAATAAACTACTGATTTGAGCACTCATGAAAAAGGTTACATGTGCATTGAGTACTTAATATGTTACAAAGAAAAAGAAATGGATGTCATGAGTAAATTATAAGAAAAAATCCAAGTTGATCATACAAAAAAAAAAAAAAAAAAAGCAAAACTCGGTCGCTATAACAAAATGTTTTCAATAGCTATATTACACAGCGGAACGTGAATGGTCTAGAAAAAGAATATGAACCAGTGATATTAACTTTACAATATATCAACAAAACAATAGGTAAATATACATAATGATCTACATGCAAAGAAAAAGGAAATTTAGTTACAGCCAAATATGTACCTAACAAAGTAGTTTGTGACAAAGCACCTGTCAGCTTTACTGCCTTACAAATATCAGGTATTAAAATCCAAAGAAAAAATGATAATGATGTCATTTATAATTTATACAACCAATCTTATAAAAATTACGACAGTGATGAACTTGAAGATTCAAGTAACAATGCCAAGGAACCCACATTAATAGTAGGTGATTTTAATGTTCACAACCCGATATTGGACTGTAATTGTACAACCATAATAGAGCACGAGGTAAAAGAGAAGAATTTATAGATTCAAACGACATCTGCTGTGCAAATGATAAAGAAATCAGCACATATTTAAAAAAAAAAACATGGAACGTATTCTTCAGTAGACTCTGTGCACAACAAGCGGAGTAGACAGATTAGATTGGAATACAGTTGATGACTTACATATCAGTGATCATTTCCCAATATTAATTTCACTCTTATTATAAAATAATCTGGCCAAGCATGTCCCTCAATATAACATTTAAAAAGCAGATTGGGAGCGATATGAACTCCAAACTGGAAATATCCCACCATTTGAATACATACAAGATCATAATGAAACAAAGAGGTTTCTTGCTGATTTCATCAAAAATGCTGCTGATAAAGCAATACCAAACTCAAAACCCGATCCAACAAAACACAGAGTTCCATGGTGGTCTGAAAAACTAGCAGAAAAAAAAATAAAACACTCAATAAGGAGACAATTAGATAATCTGAATAAAAAACTCAATAAAATGAATAAATCATTACCGATATTAGAAGGAACTTGATAAAAAATGACTATATTATTACTGGATATTGATACATTAAAACCTCTATGCAACAAAATATCTGCGAAATTAAAAAAGGAAGTAATTCAAGGAAGAATAATTTAACGGAGGAAATACGTATCAAATCTTTTTAATAATACTCCAATACAAAAAATATGGGAAAAATTCAGGTAAATAAATGGAACCCACGTTAAACCACTTAGACATGCCATATTAAAAGATGGGAAAAGAATACTTGACCCAAAAGAAATAAGTAATATAATTGGAGAAAACTTACCAAATGTAGTAGTGATGAAAATCTAGATGAACACTTCTGCACAAAGAAAAATAACAAAGAATTAATAGCAATAAATTTTGAAACAATAGAAGATATATAGCACTTTACAAAATTTAATACGGAAGAGTTGGAATATGCTCTGTTCAACAGTAATAAATCTGCTCCTGGAGGTGACAACATTTGTTTGAGATGACCTGCCACTTAGCACCTTTGACAATGTCATACTTATTACAGTTTCATAACCATCTATGGATTAGAAATTCATTTCCGGATGGACGCCGTATAACTATAATAATTCCTGTTCCCATACCTGGAAAGGATCCAAGAATGTAAATATTTACAGACCAATTTCTTTAACAAGTTGTTTATGCAAATTACTAAAGAAAATGGTAAATGATCGACTAACATGGTACATTCGAGAAAGTAGAATTTCTATTCCTACTCAATTCGCATCACAATGTAACAGATATACATTAGATTCTCTGTCTAAATTGAACGAAAATAACTGTTGCTGTCTTTTTTTTTACATTGAAAAGGCATACGATACTGCCTGGAGGTATGTCATATTAAAACTTCACAAAAAAAAATCATCCGTGGACATCTACCTAGGTTTATCCAAAACCCTTTGATCGCATTTGTCAGGTGAGAACTGATGATCTACCTACAAGAATAAAAAGTAACCTGTATATGGATGATTTTGCCATATATGATTCACCATCTCGCATAAAACATACAGAGTGAATAAAAATATAATAAAAATAGGCGAATAAACATCAACTGTAGGCTTTAAATTATCCATAAATAAAAAGTGGAAAAAGGGGGAAGAAATGGGTTTAAAAATCAAAAATCATACTATACCAATTGGCCAAACTGCAAAATTTTTAGGATTAGTAATTGATACTCACCTAATTTTTTTTGAAAGAATAAATAGCTTACATGAAATCAAAATGTACAAGAGCATTAAATCTAATTGAAAAGACTATCGAGCACAACTTGGGGAGCCGATAGACATAAACTTACTGTACTGCATAAAGAAGCAACTGTGCTGTCTGTCTTTGACTATGGAAGCCCTCAGAATATGTTCAGGAGTCTTTAGATCATCGGCAACCTCATCTTTATAAGTTGAATGTGGTGACCTACCACTATCTCTCCATAAAGACTTCGTAACAATGAAGAGTGCCCTGAGAATTCAGACAAGCGATTCCTCAACAAAAAAGGTATTTGAATTAAGAGATGTATTTATAAACAATCACTCACCACCTTTCCCCGTTGGAGCTAGCAGACCTTGGACTATGAATAAAAAAAGAATTTGCACATACTTAAAATACTTATAAAAAAACGTTACTCATACCTATACCCCAGAACACCATAGCCAACATACAGCAGAACATCCATTATAAGCCGAAAGGTTCACATTAGGCAATTTACGACCACAGTTCTAAATCCCAATACGGAGTTAGGATATGCTGCAGTATCCCCAAACAAGAGATATCAGTTCTCTCTACTTGATAATGCCTCGGTATTTACAGGTGAGTTATGCTCATTAGTATCATCCATAAAGATAATTTAAAAAAACCACGTGTAATAATTTTGTGATTTTTTAGCGACTCTAGAAGCCATTCATATAACCAAAAAATAATATTGTACAACAAATAAAGTTATTATTTCACAAGTTGCTTAATAATTGGAAAAATATAGAAATATGTCAGATCCCTGCCAATATAGGGATTAAGGGAAATGAAGAAGCTGATAAAGCAGGTAAAGAAGCAGCCCATATGACAAGATCAAATGTAAATATCCCTATTAATGGTTATGTAACACACATAAAATAAGCATTATAAATACATGGCAAAATAAATAGAATGAAGAACCTGAAAATAAGTTGAAGGAAATAAAACCTGGAGTTAAAAAATGGTGTTCATCATACCTAAGAGAGCCACGCCCAGGTAATTCTATGTCTCCGAAGAGGCCTTGCTCGTCTGACAGATGGACACTTAATGAGCAACCCTCATGAACCAGTTCCCGAAAGCTCAGAATGCAAAGTGATAATGACAGTTAAACATGTATTATGCGAATATCCAAATATAACAGATATCGGTTATCAACTTTTGGTTTGTTTGTATGGTGTTTTTACGTTGCATGGAACCAGTGGTTATTCAGCAACGGGACCAACGGCTTTACGTGACTTCCGAAACACGTCGAGAGTGAATTTCTATCACCAGAAATACACATCTCTCACCCCTCAATGGAATGCCCGAGAATCGAACTCGCGGCCACCGAGGTGGCACGCCAACACCACACCGATCACGCCACTGAGACGCATTATCAACTTTTGGATGTGGGTCGATTGGTGAAGTTTGATCAGTCTGTAACATTTTCAGTTGCACTAATTTTAATATTCATGACGAAATGTAAATTAATTGATAGAATATCAAATAGTATTTTATGAAAATACAAAAGCCCACGGGGCAATTACTCAACAAAAATCCCAAAGTTTAAAAATCTTAAATGATTGTGATTTTTATCATTGCTTTGTTTTATTTTTATTGTGTAGATGGAAATTTGAGTAAATGTATTTATTAATGTGGGCTTGTGTTCTAGTGTGGAAGAATATGCTTTTTGTATATTTATTTTTAGAATTTCATCAATCATTCATCATTTAGTCCCCGTGATTAGCCTATGGCCTAGACCTGGTACTCCATTTCATTTTAATCCTTCGACCCAACCCTATGAGAGCTGTTAATCAGCTCATTGCTCTGGTTAAACTCTTTTAGTAATGATGATAATAACAGTTGTTTGTTGATTGCAGTGGAATGTAAATATGGAAACGAAATATTAATTTTGGATGAAAACTATGGATTCCCCGTATTTCTTTTCATACAAAGTCTGGTGGGAGGGGCAACTTTATGCTTTCAAATTAAAGTAGTAGGTGATTTATTGTCAACGAGGAGACTTGCTGTCTAAGACCCCAAAGTAGATTTAATTTTTTCTGTCAATAATCTCGCATACTATAATTTTTTTCATGGCAATAATAAGAATGGTATTCCGCTTACATGTTGTTCAGTGTGTATTATCTATAGACAGTCAATTCATCAATAGACACTATTGATGAATTGATATATATTTCAAATAAAAGTGTTGTCATAAGTAAGATTTATGTTCTGTAAAATACACGAACGTATGTTCATTATGCATTTGTCTGCAAATAGTCAGTCATCTATAACTTAATAAGTTCTGAAAACAAGTTTCTATCGGGGTACTCTACTACTCATTGGATTGCAAATTTCAATCGCCACAAAAGGATAGTAATTAGTCCTCTACTGAACTCGAAACTTTTATTGGGATTTACAGCTTAAAAAATTGGATAAATTTTAAAAATGTTATATAAGTTTTATATCAAGATATATATGAAATAGAAAAATCAAAAGCTTAATAGACAGGAAATTTGTTGTAGTCAGGAACATTATAGCACTGTAAATCAAATTATACGTCCTATATGTTAATCTTATATTCAGCCTATTTCAAAGCAAAACGCACAGGTACTTTTGGAGCATCAGTATATAGGTTTTGTGTGGCCCTAGAAAGTAGTAGTTCATTTCATCATAAGATAGGCTTTCTGACGAAATCTGACTGAAGTGCCAATAATATATATTGCCGGTGAATGCTAATGTGAAGACCTTCATTTCCTTGTGTGGCGATGGAACATCCTGTTAAAGCTTAGTAAATTGTACACCATCTTAGCAATGGCACTTCTACTCCAAATGTCAGCCGTCAAGCTGAGATGATGATGTGAGACTTTTGTCTTCCGAATACGTACTTAAAAATCTTTTGTCCTGTGCTATTTAGGTTCAATTTTCTCGTTACTCTCTTCAGGTAATTTGAAATTCACGGGTTCAGTAACTCTCTAATTCCCCTTCTCAGTAATGACGACTCTTAACCAGTGGTAGCCTGATGCCCAAAAGTAAGAATCCATTAGTTCAAAATAACTTAAAGCTCTTTCCAACAAGCCTCAGTTTTATTTGGTTTATGAAAAATCGGCTACAGAGATAGGCACTGGGGCACCTTCAGCCATTCGCTTCTTTAGACATTGAAAGGGAAGGGTTGGAGTGGTTGGACAGCAAGACTGAAGAAAGGAAATGGAATGGAGGTAAAGTAAAAGCCTAAAAATTAGATGCAGCTAGGGGCCGAAGGACGCTGCAAACAACCTTTATGAATGCCTACGGTGAACATTATAAGGTGCACTGATGGCAGTCTCCTAAGAGGGTGATAGTCAGTTTAATGCGCTATTATCGATGGTACCATAATTGAATGACTGGCACGATAGTGGAATATTACACTCAAATCAGTACGCAGTCCTTGGTGTGAAAATCTTCATCAGAAATAGATAGTCCCATGATATGTCAGCATTCAAATTATGACGCTATCAAGAGAAAACTTTTTAACTTCTTTGCTGACGTGCAAAAACAACCGGGACCAGCAAGGCAAATGCATTCTGTGCCATGCAGAAACCGAGTGTGATCGCAAAATTTAAAGTGAGTTTATAATATCGCTTTAGACTACTCTGAAATGGATAACAAGAAGCTGGAATCCTCCTGTCCTCGATTTCAACAAAGACCATCCAGCGTTATCGGAATCAAATTTATTAGTTAGTTTTATTAAAAATATGAATCCGTTTTCATCTTAATTTCTTTTAAACTCGAGAAGTCGGTGTATAAACACCGTTGGTTATAGACATCAGAGGCCCCAGTGTTCTGTTCTCTCAGTTCCATTCTCATACTAAACTCGACCTTCATTTACAGATCCTTAATGTTAAAGGTTCATTCAAGCAACCTTGAAATCCTCGAATTCCAAACACGTTAAGTGATTATCGGCAAATCGCCAGAAAGACAAGATGACAACAAAGCTGCGCTGAGGCCTTTCGAGTAATTTACTTGGTACAATTTTTTTTTTATGGTAGTGGCAATAGCAGATACAACTGAAAAAGATTCCACATCACACAACAGTTACACAACATAAAAAATGAGGAAAATAAAAACTATTGTCCGGTCAACTGCTCAAAAAGACAATGACGTAACCAATCAGAGAATTATCGTATCAATATGATTATTCTTAATAGTTACGATATGTCTAACTTCAATAGTGGTTTTCCATGAGTTAGATGAGCCGTTGATCGATTGCGTCATTGGGCAGGTGACCTTTCAGTGTGTTTTCCCTCTCTTTCTCTCTCGTTTTTACGTTTCGTAAGCGCAATGGGAGGTGACATCGTCTCATAATTTTGCACTGTTATTTTCCTGAAGATGAGTACAAAGTGAATTCACGGAATCACTTGGTAATACAGCTTCATTTCCACTTTTTCCTTACGGCAATTTGCTAATATAATTAGTCTTGTGTCATTTGTGACTTCTTAGCATTAAGAGATATAAACACAAATCCTAATAGTAGCGACCCACAGCATTGCCGCAAAATTCATATACATATAAAAGTGAGTTTGGTTAGTACTGAGTGGGTTGGCTAGTTTGATCTAAATAAGATCGAAGGTCAACTTCAAAGTGCCAGAATATTTTAAACATCTACAATAAAACTCATTAGATTCTTTGTAATAATAAACAAGTAAAAAATGCATCGAAGTTTCTTCGTTGCTATCGAGTTTTCTGTACTGCGTATAATGCTGTATGAAACTCTCAGCCACGGCCCATGAAACTATCAGCTACGGCCCGGTGGTGACTTGTGATTTTTGTTGGCACTTATAGTGGTATCAGACGCACGATCATGGCTAACTTTAACCTTAAATAAAATAGAATTTCCTGAGGCTAGAGGGCTGCAATTTGGTATGCTTGATGATAGGAGGGTAGCGTATGATCTCGGGCGGCCATATTGAAAGGTCTCGGTCCAACTTATAGTTACTATACACTCATACTCACTGAACACACTTACTTTATACTCACACTTACTGAACACTCACACTTAACATACACTCACACTCAATACACTAAACACTCACTAAATACTCATTATACCATAAGAACTCAGTAAACATTCACTAAACACTCACTTAATCCTTAACATTCATTAAACACTATACAATCCCTAAACATTCACCAAGCACTCACTATACACTAAACATTCAATAAGCACTCGCTAAACCTTGAACACTCATTAAACACTCACTGAACCCTAAATGCTCATTAAACCCCTAAACACTCATTAAACCCAAAACAATGAATGAACATCCACTCTTCACACATTAAACACTCAATAAACACTTACAAACTAAACATTCACTAAACATTACTATTAACAAAGCATTCACTAATCCATGAACACTTACTAAACATTCACTGAACACAAACATTCACTAAACCATAAACACTCACTAAACATTCACTGGATACTTACATACTAAATATTCACTAAGCACCAACATTCACAAGACATTCACTAAACACTCACTAACATTCACTGAATACTTACACACTAAACATTCACTAAGATTCACAAACCATTCATTAACACCCTAAAGACTCGTAAACATTCACTAAACACTAACATTCACAAGACATTCATTAAACCCTCAAAAACATTCACTGAATACTTACACACTAAACATTCACTAACGTTCACAAAACATTCACTAAAACCCTAAAGACTCACTAAACATTCATGAATACTTTCACAAGAAACATTCAATAACATTCACAAAACATCCACTAAACCCTAAACACTCAGAAAACATTCACTAAACACTCATAAACATTTACTAAAGACTTATTCACTAAACCCTAAAAATTCGCTAAACACTCACTCGTTAAACATTAACAATAAAAAAAAAATCCATAATCTCACTAATCCTCTGTTCAATTTGCGGGATACCAGACCTTTAAGAATGGCCGCAAAGCTTTGCAGCGCTGCCCTGGTGGAAGACCACCGAACTACGTAGTACTGTGGTGGATGATCAACAGACCAATTTGCAGCCCTCTAGCCTCAGTAGTTTTTAAGATCTGAGGGCGGACAGAAAAAGAGTAGACGGACAGACAAGCAGCCATCTCAATAGATTTCTTTTACAGAAAACTGAAAATGGGAACTGCTTTGACCAACAAAACAACTGAATGAATGAATTTAGGTAAAGGAAAGTTAAAATAAATGATAAGAAACGTCACTGTCACCATCCCAATTGTATGAAAAGTCCACCATGGAACCTTGAAACTCACTGTTATTGGATGCTGTGATTGAATCTTTTGTTTTGCTGTTCGGATGAATTTTTTTCAATTTTAGTACACCTCAGACTGACTGCGGATAAGCCTACTAGAAGTTATTTACATTCATCAGAAACCATCTGAGCAATCAATAA
Organism: Macrobrachium nipponense; assembly: GCF_015104395.2. NCBI lineage: Eukaryota > Metazoa > Arthropoda > Malacostraca > Decapoda > Palaemonidae > Macrobrachium > Macrobrachium nipponense. The sequence goes on along the minus strand of NC_061110.1, from coordinate 69,630,826 downwards.
TGATATATACGTATATTACGTTTCAAAATGTATTGACAAGTAAAGGAGACTAAATATACAATCTCCTTCATCTCGAACTGACAGAGAATTTGTAGAAACGAATGTAAGGAATGACTCGAAAAACATGCTGGGAAAAGGCAAAATATCCAGTATTATAATAAATATAGTGAAGCGGTTTTTGAGCAATATCATGTTGCAGTGGCTGAGCGGCTTATCTTAGTGCCAAGCATTTTGACGGCGAGCTGCATTCTCTCTTCACTAGAGGGAGCAGTGGCGGATTTAAGGAGGGGTGGGGGAACCTGTTAACGTGCCGCCAGCCATTGTTCTCTTTCAATAAATGATTATTAGCAGCCAAAATTTGCTTAGTTAAAGATTATTTCAACAACAACAACAATAACAACAACAACTACTACTACTACTGTCCGTATATAGCATGTGCGTGTACTTACATAAATTTATATAAATATTGATAAAATATGGGTCTATAAATTGTGGTTGCCAGATGACAATAGGGGGCACCACTCCAATCCTCAGTCACAATACTATAATAGAGTTTACATGACAAATGCATAAAATATTTGAAAATGCATAAGTGGAAACAGAAGACAATGTTCAGTAATGAAATTTTCCACGGACTTATGTGTAAAGGGAGTATAAATGGGCCGTAAGGGGCCCATTTGCCCTCTGGCAACCTGGCCAGTCCGCCACTGTACATGTGTACTGTGTGATAATCCTGAGTGGCCCCCAAATGAAAGATTTCTAGATCCGCCACTTGAAGGGAGAACGGATTTCCCGTAAATGCTTGATCTGGGTTTTTCTTTCTTTAAATATGGAACTTCAATGACGTGTTGCAGAACAGTGGAATGCGGAATTTAAGAAAAATGTATTAGAAATGAGATGGATCCAAACGTAAAGTTTCTTCTAAAAATGTCGTTAACATTCCAGGAAAATGTAATTTTTGGATATCCAAAGTTCACGATATTATATCACTGATTCCTTCAAAAGTTGCTGACCTTTTAGTTGATAAACGCACCTTCCAACAGCTCCTGAGTCAGCACTGCAGACAGGTTTTCAACTTGAACTAATCCGTAAAGAAGAGGCAATAATTATTATAATTTTGAGCAACAGAAAATCACACAACTTGACACTTGAAGATCATTGTCTCCTGCAAACCAGGTATGAATAAAAGTGGCCAAGATCCTTAGAAAACTTGATAAAACGCTTTTAAAAAGATACAGACACACACACACGCACACAGAAAGAGCAAAAACTATAAGAATAACCACTAGAATGCTGATTCAATCCCAGTCACCGTATCGCAATGGAGACAGGTAGGTCTAGAGGAGAAAGTGACCTAGAGAGAAAATAACAATAGAAAATGTCCATGAGAGAGCACTTTGAAACACATGCTATCAAATCCTTTCACTGGCCAGGTGATGGAAATCGGGGAAGAAAAATCAGATTCCCAATAAAGATGCAGCAAGGATAAAGTATTGGGATACTAAATAATATGATATTAGGTATTTCAGACTCACTTTTGAACAGAAGTTATAAAATACTAATTTATACGAGATTGGTGACGCTTTAGACGAAAGCGTACGTTCATATGCAAAGGTTAGATATCGTCTTTCCAGTAGTGGCTTATTTTCATCCTATAATGAGCAGCGTCATTGATGTAATTAGCTGACCTTTCGATAAAGGTCATTAACACAGGAAATGGAAATTTAAAGTAATATAGTGGTCCATTTCTCTGTAACGAAAATGACTATGAAAGGCGAATACAATTAAATCTTACGTGTAATTACGATCATTCATGCACTAAACAAAAGATAATTATTTAGAATCTAATTTGATATTTAAAACTCACAATGAATCAAAGTTTTCATCCGTGTTCGATAACCTAGGCTACTTTCATTTACTAAATTAGACATTACTTGAGGCAAAAACAATACAAAATTCTTGTTAAGAGGGTTATTCGACCACTGTCATTCTCTCTCTCTCTCTCTCTCTCTCTCTCTCTCTCTCTCTCTCTCTCTCTCTCTCTCTCTCGGCCCAAAAAAGGGAATTACACCACTGAAGTTTCCTCATGGAGTGTGTCAACTCTGTGGTCATTGGCGCTGAATAAAAAAAAAAGACCCTTTATAGACCAGCTGACTATTTTCCATAAAATGCATTGAATAAGTAAGGAAAAAGTGAGATACTTCTGAAGAACGGGTAAAATAACATTTTACCTTTTTGATGTTTTACTTAAATGGCTGTCATCTGAGAACATTCATTCATAAAAGCCTCCCATCCTAAGTCGAGAGGGACTCTTGCAATCCAACAATAAACATATGTCTGTTATGGAACAGGTTATCCCTGAAACTTGGTCTGATGATTTCCACTATTCAAAGAACAGTGTGATGGTCAACTTGGATCTGAGCATATATACATTTATAACAATTCACAAAAATGTCCGAAGTCATTCCTCTTAAAAGGCTGTTTCAGCTGAATTCATATTATTATCAGTTCACGTATATATTAAAACTGTTAAAATGAGCCATCAATCAGTTGATAATCTGGCGCGCAATCGGATTATTAAGCATGCTACCGGAGCAGCCGGCTAATCTTCCTGTTCATTTCTCTGAATACATTGTAGTACTCAGGCATTCACATTAAAATATAAAAAGACAAAATTCACGCAAATTGACATTGTCGACTTATGCAAAATAGAGGAGATATCCAAAAAAATCAGCGAATGATTTCCACGCTAAAGAAATAAATCGAGTCGTATTAATACCACTCCTTTCTAAGCATCGCTAGATTCGCCAAAAACAGTAAAGATATCCAGTTCAAGCATTTATAATCAGTGTCAAAAGACTGAAACAATCACTATACAATGCATTACGAGGGGTAGACTAAAGGAAAGGCATCTGTTACACGAGTTTGACCTTTGACGAAGAAACAAAGAAGCGCTTTCCACTAGTCTGGCATATATAGCACTACGAATACATCGGAGTCCCCTGAGAGATACATCGTAAATGACTTCCTTTTCTCATGCACAGGGTAGAAAAACCACTGCACCTTCACTGGCTCCCTTGACAACGTATACTCGTGACCAATAAATATAAATTTACCAGTCAATAAGTTACAGGAAAATACAGTTAAGTTTACAATAGGTGAAGTCCCGAGATATAGCAAGAGACAAACCAGTAATTTCATTTTGCCTATAAACAGGGTAAATTAGACATATGAATGAAATGTATCGGGGTTAGGGGGGTGAGGGGTGTGGAGGGTGGAGTGTCCAGGCCTTACGAATACTATCCCAGGCTCGGTAGGAAGCAGTGCCACATTACCTATTCTACAAAAACGGAATTCAAGGGTCACAGCTAGAACTTATCATGATATTTTAATCCATGAATTTATAAAGATGTAGAACGGGGAAGAGCTAAATAAACGATTAGTACATTGCCAGAAGACCAGGACCCTAGAAACGCTCCATTTTAATATTAAGCCTCAGAATTCCAGAGTATTTCTGAGCAAGAAGTAAATCAACTTTTATCACTGCCTCTAAAACTTAGTGCACATTCCTGTGTGTATGCATGTATATGTGCACATTCCTGTGTGTATGCATATATATGTGTACTTTCCTGTGTGTATGCATATATATGTGTACATTCCTGTGTGTATGCATGTATATACAAGTATCTAGAACGCCAAAGATTTAGCAGGAGTAAACTGAACGGCATATTATTTGTTTATTGGCCAAATTTTCGAAACTTTGTCTCATCATTAGAACTACAAACCATTTCAAAGTATGAAAATTAAGATATCATCATTTAAAACATTTATAGAATTTAAAATAATTAAAACAAAATTTACAAAAAAAAACTTAAACATTAGAAAATAGATTTAGAGCTTTAAGAGAAGAAAGTCTAGTAACTAACTTCTTTGGGGCTAAACAACTGAGGACGTAGAAGAGATCTGACTGTTTAGTGAAGGCACAAGCTGCTTCATGGTTCATGATTCTAGACTGTTTCAATGATTTTAACTTTTGTAAATATTCTAAGTGAGTCTCTTCTTAAATTTAATCCTCTGTATTGTTTTTAGAGCATTGATGATGAGAATCTAGAGAATTTGCCCAAGAAGCAAATAGAGTGCTACGCTGGATGTTCTCTGATTTATTGCTGATAATATATACATAATATATAGATATATATATATATATATATATATATATATAATATACAAACTTTTGTTACTGACGGGTATTTTTGTCCAACGTCTTTTCGTCCGACGGTTTTTATTGACCTTGACCAATATATTTTCACCCAGTTCTAGGAAAAATAAAACCATTTGTGAAAATTACTTTTAAAGTAAATACGATTAATTCTAAAATGGAGGTAACTTATTACCATTACTCTTAGGATGGAAGGTAAAAGTAAGTCAGTATACACTTCATAACATAGTGGTAGTTGTTCCATCAACCAGTAAACCATTTTCAAAACTAAAAAGGTAGCCAATGAAAATAATTTATACATTCGATTCCAATATTTCGAAAATATACCGATTTAGGACTTAGGAAAATGACAGTACTAACTGAATTCTGCCTGCAAATAGGATGCTTCTCTGCATCAGTTGTGATTCTCACTGATGATGTCAAGATGCAGAAATACCTTGGGAATTCATCACACACTTCGATTTGATTTACATAGGCATAATGACAGGACGTGGTACTAGACATGGGAATGTCTTCTTTCTTCTTCTTCTTCACAGCTTTATCCCTATTCGGGGTCGCCGTTTTTAATAATTCTCTTCCATCTACCTCTGTCCTGTGTCATTTCCTCCCGTACTCCCTTCTCCCTCATATCATCTCTAATGCAATCTCTCCACTTGGTCTTAGCTCTTCCTCTCCTTCGTGTTCCATCCACCTCCACGTCCATCACTTCTCTTGCTTTAGAAGCTTTTGAGTTGCTTCAGAGCTCTGTGCTGGTGCTTTTAATTTACTTCATTTAGAAATTTGGAAACTCTTGAAAACCCTGGAAGCGGAGAAGGTCTAAATCAAGCTAAAATGGCTTTGCCTCATCCAGTGATTCACCAAAGCTGTCGGTGCAGGATGAAAAAAGTAAGACCTTAAGGTATAGTTGACGAACTATGATTCAGAGAAGAAAACCGATGTCTGAAGGGTGTTGCCTTTACCTGAACGAGTTTCGTGTAAATGTTTGACCAAATTATGAATTAATTTAATTTTTTGACGTACCTTCATTTAGAAATGTATCCAGATAAACTCCTTCCCTTATTTTCAAACAATGAGATTAAAGTAACAGTTAGACTTGAATACAAAGATATTTTACTATTTTTGTAGTTTATGGTTTTCATTTTTCCTAGACCTGGAAAAAGAAGACCTGACCCAAAAGACTCGTCGGGCAAAAATATGATTAGAAAAGATATAGCAACAAGTTTTTTAAATATTCCATTTCTTTTTCTATATACTCTCAAATATTAAGCCCAAATGCACATACTGTTACATTCATTTGACCTTGCGAATAATTTACATCCAAAGGAAATTATATTTAAATTGATCTCCCTCGAACAAAAATTCGAATCTATGCCTTTTGGGTTTGTAGAGATGAATAATCACTTATCCTTTCAGCCATCAGGGAGGATATATGTATTATGATTTCTACCCAAAACGTACTTAATCATTTCGAATTTAGGTCTTGTACTTTGAAAAGAAATCATCCTATCTCCACCATGGTACAGTATACATATACATATACATATACATATACATATACATATACATATACATATACATATACATTATACATATACATATACATTATACATATACATATACAATATACATATACATATACATATAAAACCATTATACATATACATATACAATATGTATATATATATATTATATCTATTACATATATATATGTATATATATATATATATATATATATATATATATATATATATATATATATATTTATGCGTGCATGTATGTATGTAGGTATGTGTAATAAAAGCAATTAAGTGTGACGTTGTTGTTCTCGTTTATTCACCAGCTCTTCCCACACTCTACGACTACGTTGTATTTCTTTATAAATGCTGGTTCTGTGTTGTTGCAACAACGCACCTATAATTAGACTAGTATCGTGATGCTCCTCTCGTTAGTACTACGTGGCGTAAAATGTTCGAGAATTCAGATGGTCTTACTTTTATTAAAGCTCTCAATATTCTACCGATATAGTTTATTTTATCTTAATTAATTTATTTTTATTTATTATTATTATTATTATTATTATTATTATTATTATCATTATATTTTTTTTTACTTTAAGGACGTAAGAAAATTATTCATGGAAAGTTTACCATCTCCTCTGTCCCATCGCTTTCCTTTAAACATTTGACAGTTCATGACACAAATAAAGTGAATATTTACAATATATTACGTGCACTATGAATAACAGGTATTATCATAAATATGACTGCTTTGACTTTTATGAATACAAAGTCCACCGGAAAACACAATGGAGGCTACAACGGAGAAGTGGCGCAATTCCGGCGTCATCTCCCGCTGGAATAATGAAGGCACTCCCTGCCAAGAATCTATGAATACCTGATGATGGGGTCGATAAGACATGGACGCTAATCGGCACATGTCTGACATGAGTAAAGGACGTGACTGTGAGGACTGCAGTTATGTTTCCCTTGAAGTGAAGGAGAAAAGCCGAGTACAGAAACTTCAAAGCAGGTAAGAGCGTAAGAACTATTTGATTATTAACAAAACTGACACTTTTGGATGCAGATGGCATGAAAAATTGAACTTTTAAAAAGAATAGTCTTGCCATTCATCGTCTCGTGGTATCAACATATGAATACGATCCTGGTACTTCCCGAAAAAAATTATTTCGGAAAACTCGTAAAAGGAATTTTCGTTATAAATAAGAGCATTAAACTGTCTCGAAAATTCTGGTGCACTGTTTTGTTGCCGAAAGTTCTTTGTTAATCATAGTTACCACAACTTTATAACTGACACTGTACCTGTTCGGAATATTGCTCCCTGATGTTCGGAATGGCTTTGGAATTCTCTCCGTCTAATTTCTTCGACGATTCTCATGCTTCTCCACCCTTTAGGTGATAGGTTCACTGATTCCTTGGAATGTTAAGTAGCAGCATCATTTCAGTTGTCTGTAAGAGAAACCTACAGAGTTGGCTATTTGTTTGTCCATCCCCATTTTTCTGTCCTCCCTCAGATCTTAAAAACTAATCATCAAACATAAATTACAGCCCTCTAGACTCAGTAGTTTTTATCTTTATATAAGGTTAAAGTTAGCCATGATCGTGCGTCTGACACCGCTACAGGTGGCAACAATACAGGCCACCATTGGGCCAAGATTGAAAGTTTAATGGGCCTTGTCTGAGAGCTTCGTGGGGCCGTGGTAGAGAGTTTCTTACAGCATTTTACACTGTACAGAATACTCGATCGCTCCGAAGAAACTTTGGCTCATTTTTTACTTTTTTTTTTCTTTTTGCCTTGACCTTCTTCATCTCGTTTCCTTCAGTCCTAGACCAAGTAGGCTGATTACTCCACCAGTCCTAATATTATCTGCATGGAAATGAAAAAAAAAAAAGAGATTTCTTTGCACATGTCAACAGGCAATAAGTAGGCCACAGGTTAAATTTCTGTAATTTGTATAAACTAACTTTCCATTTGTAATATGAAGAATACATACGCCTGTAGAGAGAGCAAGACCAAGCTTTCTCCTTATAGTGGAGAGGAACCAAAATATGAAACATGCGGTAAGACTTAAGTTAAATTGAAAACAAATTCCAAATTAAGAGCATCTCAAGCAAGTAGAAGAAAGCGCCAGGCTTCATCGGACCACGGCTGTCGCCATCACTCCAGTTCTGTTGCAACAGTGGAGACGCGGGCTGTCCTTGCATTTCCAGTTCCGAAGACAATGGATGATAATGATTATCATGAAATCGAACGGCTAACATCAGGTAAAATTTACTGCAATAGCACCACTTTCTTCTTTCCGCTCCACATTAAGCTGTAAGGATGCTCGATAATGTTGGATGCACTGACGCTAGAAAAGGTACGAACATTCTGAATAATAGAGTAGAAGGGAACGAAGGAATTCCTTGAATTATTAATTCTTCATCAATAACGACATAAGCCAGAATACGATCATAATTTCTGCTCTGCATTCATATTATGTATTCATATTAAGAAGATCATTTTCTCATTGGAAAAGTCATTATCGGAAAATCACATCTAAACTGGGTTTGTCTAAATCAAGGGTTAACCTGGTCATAATACTCGTACTGACAGTACTGAAATCTAATGTCATACTTATTTTATGTCTGTCTAAACTATCTTGAAACTAGTATTACAAAAAACTCGAAGTAAAATATAGCAACCCAGTTTATAGCACCGTAATTATTAAGCACATTTACCTTCACCATAATACTAACTATATTATAGTTTGATCTTCTCTGATGGTTTATCAGAGTAAGTTTTTTATCCTTTAATTTTTTAATCTTTGTTTTCAACATTTATTACTAATGTTCTGTATTCCTTAACACGCGCCCACAGACGCGCGCGCGCACACACACACACACATATCTAATTTTTCAACTAGACCAAGAGAAAGTTAGCATTTACAACAAATTGTGCCTATAACCTTTTCATTACAACCTCAAAATTAAATGGGAAGGTATAGAAATAATATTTTATTTTCTTTTTGTAGAAGGTATTCGGTGACTTAAGAAGTTGGCAACATGCCATACTTCCCTACAAGTGAGATGTCCCGCTGTAATATGATACCAAAGCGGGTGACTGCAAGTCCTACGCTGCAGCCTTGCACGGTATGCAATTCGTGTGAGAAGGTCATAAAAAGACTCTTCACAGCTACCTAGACATATCATCACGAGAACCTAGAAAATTCCTCTCCTGCTGAAGATGAAGTTAACGTAGAAACAAAAACCACCAGGAAGGTCGTATAACAAATTTAAACGTCCAAATCAGATCGAATTTACTGGAATGACACCACCTTTTCCGATTCACAATGAGCTGTAGAAATGTTTAGTAATACTGGATGCATTATCACTAATATTGCAGGTCCTCTGGTATAGTGGTTGGTGTCGTGCCATGCCACTTAGATGACGCGGGTTTGCGTCTCCCCTAGGGAGATGAAAATTCACTGCATTTTGCAGGCAGCACTGGGAGGTTGGAGCCAACATTCTTTGGAAGCTTGAATTTCAAGTCAATTGCCCCTTGTCAGTCCCGTACCCAGTTTTTAAAATTTTTTTTTTGGGGGGGTCTTTTTTTGTCCAAAACTGGACCTTTTCTTCTATAAATGTCATTGCATATGTTGGTATATACAAGATGAAATACTTGAAAATGGCATTTTAGTTGTATTATGAATTAAAATTTGGTATGCAGTCTATGTCCTTATACCCGATTAGATATTATTCAAAAGTACTGACTTTGGTTTACAGAATATTACTTATAATGTTGAAAGTTTGCACTGGAATTCAAAAATATTTCTTCAGTTTTGGACTTCCAGACATTTTGGGGGGGGCTGTTCGAACGCCCCCCCTCCCTTCAGTACAGGCCTGCTAGTGCATGATCCATGTGAATCGGTTTCATCCATTGAAAGAACAATACTGATAATAATACATCGGCTAATGATAACACTGGCGCAACATTGAATTGAATTACATTGCCGAAGCATCAACACAACTATTCGAAAACACATAACCAAAGAAAGAAAGAAAGCTGCTTAACGAGACCGCGATCAAATATGGCTGAAGAGCAATGACCTATTAGCCGCGATGACACGACTTCCAGCTTGCTAAAATCACGTTTCATTTTACGCGTCGTTCAGTTTTGAGATCTGCTCAGACCAGGACTCACTGGTTAAGAAGACTTTCAGATTCGAGTCACACATTTAGATCACTCACAGGTGATGTGCAGCAGACCCAGTAAAACCCAATGATGAATAAGTTTCTGCAATCGTTTGAAAGTGATACAATTTTACATTCGTCTGAGACAAGGATCAAGTTTTACCAATAACGGAGATTGGTAAAAGTAAGACTCCATAGAGTCTTTAAAAAACGTATTCTCTTGCTCTAAAGTCACTTGAATTGTCCCAGAGTTTTGCTTTGAAATATTTAAGCCATCTTTAAATAATACTATCGGTACAGAGAGAGAGAGAGAGAGAGAGAGAGAGAGAGAGAGAGAGAGAGAGAGAGAGAGAGAGAGAGGCAATATGAATGGAATGACAAGACACTTGCATTGACAAAATTAATTAACGACACAATTTGATAACAAAATATAACGTAATCTTTGAAGCACAAGCTCTGCATTTCAAGTTATGTGACACAAATTATCGTTTGTTTAGACTTTTCCTTCATTTTCATTGCCTCCGTTTCCAGAACTTTGCAATTTTCGATTTCATGATGTTTATTTGTCATCGCTAAGCTATTGCCTCTTTCCGCATTTTTTTAAACGCAAGCCTCTGGCAGTATTGCCGACTACCTCAGTCACCTAGGTACTGCTCAAACAAGAAAGAAAGAAGCAAAGAAGATGACCCTTGACATTCGAAGAAAGGTTAGAAGATTATGCTGCTACACCGCAACACCAGGGGCCAGCAAGGGAGTGTCGTGTGAATTACGTGCAAATTAACATAATGTCAAATCTAACACTTGGAAGAGCAATTCACTGCCTACTAAATCAGTGTGCGTTGCATTTATTCTGTTCAACGAAACATGTTTTAAACGAGGAAAAAAAAATCCAACGATGTTCGGACTTGAAAATACAAGATGCAGATTTTCTTTTTAAAGGTAACTGAACACATGTCCTAGCAGACTGAAACGTTTCAGGATTGCTAAAAAGAAATAAAAAAAATATCGGTGATTCTAGTTTCTGATGCAATTATATTAATACTTCCCTCAGTTCCAAGTTACATCTATCAAATGTAGTACAGGAAACGTCTTTCAATATGATGTGTCAAAATTTACAATGGTCAAGTGTAATCATACAATAACACAATACTTTTGTGGCTCCACGCACACACAATATATATATATATATATATATATATATATATATATATATATATATATATATATATATATATAGTGATAGAGAGGAGATGAGAGAGAGAGAGAGAGAGCGAGAGAGAGAGAGATAGAGAGAGAGAGAGAGAGAGAGATAGAGGTTGTTTTATAACTGTTGATCAGGCTAACATATCACATACGGAACCAAGACTTTATATAATATATAATAAATAATTCCGTGTATTGTAGACACACTAGGCCCAGCAACTTCACTGTCCATTTAAAATTACTCACCGTCATTCTGCTGACCTAACACTGACGAAAAGCATTTCAATCAAACTGAAATTTCATCTTACTAGCAAGAGCGAATATTATCCTTTGCTATATTTACTATATTCATAGCCGATGGAACGCTTTTTGTCGGCGATAACATTTTATCATATCATCGATAAAGGTGAAAGTTCGCAAGTGGATATTTTACAAATTAACACTACCTCATTTTTGCAAGTATTATTTAGTAGCTAAGTTTGATAGTTTTGATATCAATAGAGTAAGATGAAGTCGCCGATGCCGGAACCGAGTAAATCACAGAAAAGGATTCTAAAACCATTCGTGACGTAAACATAATATGACGTCATGAGGCTCCGCCCATCATCCACCGGGTAGGCAATAAGTCACTAACTTTAACAGGTGAATGGATGCTTACACGGCCTACTGTGCATTTCAGAGGCAATGGCATAGTGTTTTTCATAAACAGCTTTTTAACCGACTTATTGATTTCCATGCCACGAAAGCACTGACTGTTTCAAATTAGTGTTTCATTAACTGTTTTACATACGAAAATGAGGTTAAAGCTGCCCTTACCCACCCAACCATCCGCACAAGTGGTGACACCGTGATCAGTGACGTCGGTATAGCGTATCCTCTACTATACCTTTTCAAACGGTTGTTTGACTTATGGTTAAACGTCACTTTACCTATCCTGAGCAATACGAAATTTTCTAAAGCAAATTAATATATTGTATGATGATATAGGAATTTTTCATGCAATTAAGTTTTAAGGGAGATGGCTTTACGTCACAGATACGTCATAAACCACCACTTATCGAAACGGTCTGAGTAAGGCAAGAAAGTGGCCTTTTTTTCGAAGAGCAAACGGCATAATTAGGCACATCTGTCAATTAAGTGTACTACCATAAATTAGGACAACGTTATAAACACTCAGTGCTTTATCAACATACTTATCCATAAGTCGGTTTAAAAGTTGTTTACGAAAAACCGTATTTCATGGCCTCTGGAATGCACAGTAGGCTTCAACAAATTTGAGAATGGCCAGCAGGATATGGAATTGTCCCCGTGGTTGCACAAGGTAGACTCGTCGCAAGAGCGAAAAAAAAAATACCGTGAATAGATAATTATTTCTATAGTGGGTAATAGTTACTTGGCAACACTCATCTCTTGCTGCAGCAAATAGAAAGAAGGCTATAGTGTCGAAACCTGAATTAAAACAAACCCGATTGTCTTTTTGTATTCCCGACCTGAATAGACTTAGATTTAACAAATGAGCTACAGCCTGGTTCATTATTTGGATGAATTACATATACTGGATTATTTTGTAAATTAGAAACAATACGAATATCAAGAAAATGGAAGAATTCCAAGCTAACAACTTAGTCCCAACAGCTGTTATGAAAGTTGCGATGAAAACTCTACAAAATTATAATATTAATGATTATAAAAATTGATAACATTAAGATTATTGAGAATGATAAGGCAATCAAGGGGACGATCACAAATCCCGTTCGTCATCACTGATATCACTGAAGCGATGAATGTCATCGGCAGGTGGGCAAACTCACAGTGCAGAGACGTTTTCCCCATTAAGTAAACTCTTCTTCATTGTGGGTGGAGCCACATGACGTCATAGGTTAACGTCACCTGCTATTTATGGCTCTGGCATAGGAAACTCACTTTTACTCTGACAAGTACCAGAACTATTGAGCTTAGGTACAAAATAATATTTGCAAAAATTAGGTAGTGATATAAAATATAAACTTGGCAATTTTCACCTTCATCCGATGCTTTAGTAAACAGTTATTGCCGAAAAACAGCGTTCCATCGGTTCTGGATCCCTTAGTAGGGAGATAGCAAACACAGCGACACGATATGGAAGCGAGACCGAGATTCCTTAACCCTCACAAAAGATGTGACTACTTCGCAACATATAATAGGGTAACAAGCCAAACCTAATGATCAATTTGGTGTTTGCTAAGGTAGCATGCGTTAAACCAATACTTTTCAGCCTAAATGGGGCATTTATCCATAGTTGTCGTTACTATAGAGATAAAGGATCGCCAAATAACGGTAACATTTCTGAATGAGAATAAGCTGCTGATGTTTCCATCACGAAACTAGTGAAACCTTGTTTCTGCCTTTATAACCGGGTTAGGAAAAATAATAGCAGAACTGATTTTCCAAGAAATCTATGCAAGAGAGGGACCATTAATAGTTTGCAACATAAAATATTCACGATCAGTTATAGAGTTCAGATCAACTTCACTTGCTAGGCGTTAAAAGAGAAATGTTTCCACAAACATGAAGATGCTTTGCAAAGCCACATTTTATATCTCAGTGTGAAGGGGAGCTGAAAAAGGTATAGAAACTTAAAGATAATAGTTTAACTTTGTGGCGACGTAGGTACTATTCGCTAAATTAAAATATCTAAAGGACTTGAAACTACCAAGAAATGTTTTCACTATATTTAAATAGTGACGAGGTCTAAAATTGTAAATTTCAATAAAAAGAGAAAATGATTGAATAAGAGAGAGAGAGAGAGAGAGAGAGAGAGAGAGAGGAGAGAGAGAGAGAAACGGAAGAGTGACTCTAAACTGCTTGTTTTCCGTGGACTGGGAACCTCACATGCAGTACGTAACATGATAAGCACCAAAATCTAAACGTCGCTAAGTGGACTCTCTCCGTCTGGAGTGTCATTAATCAAAGAAGTCGTTGAACCTTCGCCATACGGCTTTCCTTATCATTACAGATATCTGACGTAACTCATAGATGTAGTTGCATCCTTCATTTTGACATTTTAATGCAGACATGCCTAATAAATCGGTGGTTACAACTTATTTCTATCATTACAACACCAAGACATTTAAGAACATTCCCACCAAAACAAATACGATTTCAAGGTGGCTAATCAAAAGCAAACGGCAGGTTGAATCCCAACACCCATTAGAGGGAGTCTAAACTAAAGCATGTCAAAGATATAGAACAACTACCCAAATTCATGAAAATCACTTACTACTGGCAGTTAACAAATAAATGCTCCTCCTTAACGCACAAATTTTATTTATGGGATTAATGTCATTTCTGTTTTATCTGCCTGGTAATTGAAGTTCCTTACATTTGACGTTTTTTTATATACTTGGTTTCTATCAATTCTGACATTATAATTGATGAATTCCGGTACTTGCTATAAATAAGCATGGAATGCATCTCCAACTTAGCTTGAAGGCGCATATTTTATATGATGTTTGTTTTCCATTTTTTCAATCGAATATTTTGTTGATCCACTGGTATAGCGGTTTGTGTCTCCCCAGGCGATGAAAAATCACTGTATCTTGATCAGTTACTGCTGCAGTGTGAGGTCTTCGGTAGGAGGTTGAAACCAACATTCGTTGGAAGCTTGAATTTCAAGTCAATGGCCATTGTGTGCTTGTTCCAAGTGAATAGGTTTCATCGACTGAAATAATAATAATAATAATAATAATAATAATAATAATAATAATAATAATAATAATAATAATAATAATAATAATAATAATAATAATAATAATAATGAATTTCTGAGGCTTTATTTCAAATTCTAATAACATGCCAATCTAGAACGAAATTTATAGGAAACCCATAATGTTAGAAAATTGCCAGTCATAACTGTAAATAACTTTTTTATACCTCGACCAATAATGCTAATATCATAACAAAAAGATATAACTAGAACCCTCGTTACTTGGACGTAAGAGACTTTATTTGCTTTACGTACGAGGTGTAAAAGTGTTCTTTGTGGTGGCGGATTTCAGTGACCTTTTCATGTGAGCAGTTCCGTACTACATTAGTACTCTGAGACCTTAGTGTATTTTAGTCATCTTCGATGAGATGAGTTTTGTCCTTGGAAATAAGATTAGAAGCTATAGTTTGTAGATGATACTAACATACTATCTCTTAATGTAGTTATTCCATATTTCAACGTGTGTTGGTAACACTGTATTAATGACAGACACTTTTTGTTATGGCTGGAGTGTACTTTGAACACAGTGTCTAATGCAGCAGAACTTTTTATATTGCCTTAAAGTCCTCTTCTATCTACAGAGATGCCGTTATCAAAGCCACATGCTTTGGGTATTCCATTTTACTGTTATTAGGATATTGCTTTCCTGACCGGGTATCTGTAGAATTCCTGAATCGTCCATACCACGTTACTTGGTGTAATAGTTTACGTTAACAAAGATTCATAATGATATCAAAGTTATACAGTATTATGATTTTAGACCATCGTTGAAAGGTGCAATAATCGTCATTAAGCTTTATGCTGACAGGGAAACTATTATTGCCACAAAAGTCTGTTACTGCTGTTTTCGCAGAACAGAATATTTGTAAACAATCTGCCCAGCTTTAGGACTGGGTGCACTATATTGACCGATTATTTTATTTTGGAAGGCACCGGTGCTCGCTGTTGAGCACCATTTGGTATGCTGCTTCAAACATGACCATTTAAGGGAAGAACCATAACTGGATAAGCGAAAATGGTTAAAATGACGACAAAATTCCCAAGAATTGGCACCTGCTCCTCCTTGAAATGAGGACACTCACATACAATATAAGACACTACAATTGATAAGGATGGACATAAATATTAACAAGTAACAAACAAAACTGATTCTTAAATTATATGAATACCTCAGAAATTTGAAATGGCAATGTACGTATGTGGGTTACCTACGAATGGGAAGATTTTTAACGAAATCAAATGCATTTGATCGTTCTGTTTAGTTATAGATTTATTTATTGTATACATTCTCTGCTAGAGGAAGAACTTGAAGCTGACTGACGCTCATTATCGGAGAGTTTCAATTTAGACCTTATGGCCTCAACCCTATCACCAATCAATCAAGCATCACCACTCTGATGAGATGCAATGACGTCACAGAGGCCCTTGAAAGAGGTTTTTCATTCAAGTTCCCGCTGATACTTGTAAGTTTAACAGAGGCTGCAGTGCCAGTTGTAAGATTTTTTGGATTTTTTTCCGTTTTTTATCCGTTTCTTTGCCATTTCTCGTGTAACCTATTATGCTTCTTGTTTCTAGTTTTTATATACTTTTCATTTGAAGGTAGTTGAGCACGTTAATGACGGTTCCTTAAATCAATCAAGTCTAATATTTTTCTTTGTTCATAAATGCCCTGTCACTTCTTCAGACCAAACATCTGTTTCTACGCAAAGCTGGGCATTATCTCACGATAGGCCAATTCTCAACCCGAAAAGCCAATTCTCAACCCAAAAACACTGAATCATTCTCATGTGAGAATGTTTGCATGGATATGCGTACAATCACAATCACTTATGAATGTTCAAAACAGCCAACTTTGATAGCATACTTTAGTGATAACGATAACGTTATCAGCTTAAGTGCTCACAAGTAGGTGTGGTGAAAGCTGTATCTGATATAAATAAAACACCATATGAATGACTGATAAATCCATGACTGAGAAACCACTCCGAATACTTGTGAGCATAATATATGAATATTCTTCATACGAAATCCTACTGTTCTTAGGCTTGCGCTGTTTTCCTGGCAGAACAAAAAGAACAAATTAGCACCAACTGTAACACCAAACAACAACCATCTGTAGGGTCAGTAAAATCAGCATCAAGTCAGCTGTCGTGTTTTTTTCTTGCCTTATCTAGTTTTTGAGACAGCAGAATCGACAGACTCACAAAAAATCATTTATGCCGTATAATTCATCCAATAACAAGGATGATAAAAACCAAAGGCTCAGAAGTAACTAATGCGTACAATGAATGGCAGGGACTTTACGAATATTGTACCTTTCAACTATGATCTAAAACATAATATATCTTTCTTGACGTAAACTATCACACCAAGTAACATTTTACAGACAATTCAAGAAATCTACAGACACCCGGTATGGAAAACAATACCCTAATAAAATCGTAATGGAATACCTGAAGCATGTGGCATTAATAAAGGTATCTCTGTAGGTAAAACGAGGCTATTGCATGCAATGGATGACAGGATCATTGCAGTTTCTTATCATTCAAACCTCTGCTGTTAACAAGCACATATTTGTTGCCCATTTTCTACTCTCGCTTCCTGCTTTAGATTTCACTTTCAATAGTTTTATCGCTTTAAACTGGTCTATTTTCATTCTCCTGATTCTCTCGTGATGCTCAACAGAACCCTTGTTCTGCAACTCATTCTCATTAAATGTAAGATGTTTTACTTGAAAATTCGAAGCCTGCAGACATATTTTCTCGGCATTAGAGCAGGCTTGATGACTGACATTTTTTTTTTAATCAAACTCTTATGTTTCCGGAAATAAGTAACAGAAACTTTCTTGCTCCAGGGTTCAAAGACTCTCCCTTTATCGAAGGCCAAAACATTGCTCACATAAAAGTTACGGTTGCTTACAGACCCAAGAAATTTACAATTAAAAGGTTTATGGTGAGTCTTAGATTGTATATATGGGTTTGAGGCCAATCGTGACCCCAGTATTGCTGAATCTTTCATTTATTCCTTCGTAGAAAAGATTGGAATATGTTTGGGCCAATTCCCGGACCAAACAGCATCTCTTGGTATCCTTACTGACATCAGTGCTAAGGAAAGAGTCTTCGTCTGGCTTATCGTCTTTCTGTTTTGTAGAAGTTTGTGTTGTAATCTAATAGTCTTAGTATTTTTCCGGCTGAATGTTTTCATGATCGTTCATCAAAAGGCTATGGTCTGCATCAATTATAAATCTAGTATTTAAGCGAAATATAAGGGTTTGAATGAATTGTCTCTGACGCAACCTGCGGGTTCTACACAACACTCGATTTCCGTTCATTTCAAATGTTTTGTATTACCTTAACTTTCCTTTCGAAATGTTGCTAAGACACTTCCTGTGCTTTGTGTCCTATCAGAGTTAGTTACCTCTATTTAGGAGCAATCCTTACCATTGTGTTTAGTCGATGCCTCAGTGACATAATTCTCTCAAAGCATCACTACATTTTAAATATCTGACAGAGACGAACTTCAAGTTTCTTCACTCTCGTAAGGACATCAGAGCCACATGTTGACAGAGATCAGACCAGCCATGGCTACGCAACATTTTTAAAAAAGCCAAACTGTCATAGTCTGTAAGACATATTTTGTTTTTCTGTATTATGCTGTTATTTAAATAACTCAGTGTTAAACATACACCTTTATCTGTATGCTGGATATATTCATATACAGTTTTAAGATAGCAATAAAATAGGACACTGGGTTAAATAAAGTTATTTTAAAAGCAGCTTTGCTTAATCATACTGTATAGCAAAAAATGAGTCATTTTAGTACATTATGTACTTTACAGTTATTTGACATCATGGAAACTAGTTTAGTCTGATTTTTTTACATCGACAATATGTGGACTTGAATGTTTTTCATGTATATTACTTAGATACATTCAAATTAAACTCCCATGTTTTCGCTGATATACTAGTTCCGAATATCTTTCGATGGAGTTTGATTGTATCAATTAAAATCACTTCTGAGAAATTCTGGGTTTCACTGGAGGCCAATATTATGGGTTTTCTGGTAAGCCAGGGCGCCTGAGATCGTTCATTTTAACAGTTAACAAAAAGCGTATGGCTTGATCAACAACAAATCTGAGATGAACTTCATTTCGTAACACAATTATGTTTTGGAGAAGATCCATAAACTAAATTATCACTTGTTTCATGTAGTCAGCATCGGTTAATATATAATGAAAATTATTCCTTCGGGGAAGCCCTGTGAGAGCTGATGTAATCAGCTCAGTGGTCTGGTAAAACTATTTTATGATAATAATAATTAACGAGTCTTGAGTTATTGATCTCAAGATTTAGCACTAATTGTCATCAGTAAACTTGCAAAATAACTATAAAATGATAATTTCGAAAGAACATGCTGTATTACAACGACGCATGCCTTACCATTCCTGCTCGATTTGCCAAGTCAGGGGAGTTACAGGAATTTTTCCGTTTCTCCAGTACGTGTCCTTTGCAGTTACTTAAGTTCTTCATTTCTTAATCAACATTGTTTCTCTTTCTCATGTTTATTCTAACTCTACCTTTTCACATTTTCTGTTTTTTTTCTTTCTAATTATCTAAAAAATTTATTTATATCATAATATTATTATCCTCTATTTTCAGTTATTTATTTGTGAGGGACAGGGAAATCTCTATCTTGACTGGAGTCATTCATTTATTTTGATTCACGTTATGGCTAGAATGATAGGTAGCCTAAACCTTTTCTGAATTAATAGTCGAACTTCCTGAGCTGAACTATGAATTTTCTTGAACCTCTAGAAAAGGAGAAGAATGTCACACATTCAGCTGGAGCCGAAAATATATATATGTATATATAGATCTATATCTTAATATATATATATATATAAGTGCCTTAATTAGATCTCTTTTTAATCTTACAGTTCTAGGTTCTTAAATGGGATATCTAGGTTTTTCAAGTGTCTAATCTTCAATTTAGAATGTTCTATTCTAGGTTCTTTCCGTTTCAGCCAAGAGCTCTGTCAAAGGCTCTGACTTCGATAACGGACTCTTTCGCTGCAGCTGATCAAGAAGAACTGGAGGAATTATTATGCATAGAGAAATTATCATTGGTAACTTTAACTGAATTTATTACGAAAGAGAAATAACTGTTCTTTAGAAGCAAAACGACGTTCAGTTGAATCATCTAGAAACAGAAGAGTCAGATACGAGAAAACTGGATCGCCTTAGAACACGAACAAAATTGTTAAGTGATACGCAATAAAAACGAATAAATCAAAATTGAGGTGAAAGGATAAGAATATAGGCCTCTAAACTGAAGATTAGAAACTTGAAAAACATATCCCACTATGTACCTAGAACTCTAACATTAAATAGAGATCTAAGAATTAGGCAATTACAGAGGTTCAATAATATTCGTATAGCTTAGCTCAGGAAGTTCCAATCATTCTAGCCACAACGTGTATCATAATAAATGAATGACTCCAGTCGAGATAAAAATTTCCCTGT
>NC_061110.1:69580447-69605447 GCF_015104395.2 Macrobrachium nipponense | reverse complement strand
GCATTATACGCATATCTATGGAGGTTTTTTAAGACACCATTTAAATGTAATAATTTAAGATATAATTTAGTTTCGATTCTGAAAGCTTATTGATTTTGTTATTCAACCAATACACAGATACTTTCCCTCGCAGAATGGCAGCATCAACTTTTTAGCCTTTTGCTCTGCCTCCATTCAGCTTCCTTTCTTTAGCCTTGCTGTCCAACATCTCTAATTGTTCTTTCCTAGCGTCGTATGGGTTCCTTCTACCAGATCCACCTTTAGATCCTCGTATTTCCCCTTTATTTTCTGGATTTTTTTTATCATGCTGTTCAACAAGTCTAACTCGTTCTTTTTAGTCATAAGCACCTAATGCTCAAAAATGCCCCAGTGCTGGGCTTGAAAGCTTTAATTTCATGAACAGATTTCAGAAAGATGATAAGATCTTCCCCCGTAAGTCTTATCTTTCACCTCTTTCACTATTTTTCAATTAAATTGTCTTACCGGGAATTCTGCAGAGCCGGAGAGTGACCCTTGGGATGAAAGTGGTAATAAGGTATTAAAAATGTGTAATTTGAGACCAGACAAGAACCTTGGGAAATTCTGCACAAATGAGTCATACAATGAAGAGCTATGGGCACATAGCAAAATTTAATATTTATATGTAATTGCCACGTAAAAATCATGATAAATAAATAACATTAATTTTTTACTTTGAATTAAAGAAAGCAAATATGTACGTATAGAAACTGGTTAGTTGATTGATTAATGCGTATACTCTGGCCTCATAACGACTTAGGTCATCAACATTGGATGTGAAATCATTTTGGCTTAGAAAGAAAATAACATAGTTTAACAAAACTTTTACTTATGAAAAATTTACTCATCCATACATGATTTATGAGTACTTTTGCACCACACATTCATATAATTACAAATAATCGATAGAGATTGGTGATAGATCTACCAAATGTGACAGACAAAAAAGCAGGCCAGTACCAAATGGCTTGATATGTAGAAAATCAGAAGTAAATCTAGAGTAAACATTGTGACCGAAATGTTACTATTAAGGAACAGTTAGTTGTTTTGACGTTCAAAGATTCCAGAAATTATAATTTTTTAAGCAAAAGATGATAACTCTACGAGAAGCACACAGCACTGTTCTCAAGCAGGTTAAGTTTGGTTGACTAAAAAATCCTTAATTTCAAGTGTGAATAATGAAAAAAAAGTCCTTCAGTTGGAGTCTGGATGGTAAAAAAGGCTTTCAGCTGAAACCTGAAAACCTAAAAAGGTCCTTCAGCTAGAGTCTGGTTACCGACAAAGTCATTTGGTTGAAGTCTGGTGATCGAGAAAACCCTTCAGTTGAAGTCTTGATTGCGAAAAAGTCCTTCAATTAAAGTCTGGATTGCTAAAAAGTCCTTCAGTAGAAGTCTGGATAGCGGTCATTCTGTACAGACTTCTGAAATGAAACTACTCTTTCTCTCTTGGTCAGCACTAATATTTGAGTATTTTGCATAAAGCACAAGTTCACTAGAATACAATTTCTGAATATATTGCATTTCATACTACTGAAATAAACCTTGAAATACATTAATATCATGGGCAATAACTCACCTTGATGATGCACTGAAAACGCTAAAGTGATTTTGAATAGTGAAGTGTCATATTCTAATACTACCAATTCTTTCCTCAAATCGTCAAGTTTGACCTTTATACTGACTTCATTTCTTTGGAATGTTTCTTTCATAATTAAATTCGACAGAAATATGTAAAAGAGCGTCGATATCAATATATCACCCTCTTTATAGCCAAATAGTAACATTTTAAACACGCCTATCAATAGATTCCACTTGGGTGTAAGTTATTCCCAAGACAGAGTGTATTTTATATTAAATGTTATTTGTAGCTTAAGATTTATGAATACAGCAAATCACGTGCGTATTAACTGAAGAAAATTCATAATCCACCAAGCCTTAAAAACTTACCAGTCAGCTATCATAGTGGTAGTGGGTTATGAACAGGAATTGAGTTCGACCGCAATGTGAACGGCAGAGTAGTATCAGCTTACATCTGTACTGATATCCGAATGGCCAAATTGTTTTATCAATGCATCTTAACCAAGGCCAAGAAATGAAACTTGGCCCGGTCAAGATGCACTTACTTGTTATAATTCCTCTTGGGAGAAAGTTACTCACAAGGTATACAAACTTCTATATATATAGATATATAATATATAGTAATATATATCTATATGTTATATATATATATATATTAATATGTGTATATATATACATACATACACACACATATATATATGTAAACAAGAAAATGTCTGTCTGTTTATTTGTTTGTATGAACGCTATACAAATCCACGTTTCTTGACCGATTTTGATGAGATTTTAAACAGAAGTCAATATCCAAGTGGGAAAGGTCATGGTGAAAACAGAATTAAAATCGGACCATTGGTTGGGTAAAGGGGGTGGTGTGGTAAGGGGATGAAATGTAAAAATTACCAAAAACCACAGATATAAGTATCTGATCCATAGTTTTAGAGATCGCTGAGAAAAATAACCACACTCCCAGTGCCCTTTAAGATCAAATTCAGCCCTAATTGGGTGCAGGGGCCGGGGGTAGGGTGTGTGTGTGTGTGAGGCGGGTGACGTAAAAATTACAGAAAATGACCGATATTAGAGTCTAACCTATAGTTTTTAAGGTCGCTGAAATAAATAGTGACACTCCCAATGCCCTTTAGGTCCAAGTTCAGCCCTAATTGGGCGTGGGGGCGGGCAGGGGCGTGTGTGTGAGAAGGGAGTGACATAAAATTGCAGAAAACAACAGACATTAGTATTTAATCTATAGTTTTCGAGGTTCACTGAAATAAATAGTGACACTCCCAATACCCTTTAAGTCCAAGTTCAGCCCAGATAGGAAGAGGGAGTGGGAAGAGGGGTGACGTAAAAATAACCGAAAATGACAGATATTAGTGTTTAATCCATAGTTTTTAAGGTCGCTTGGATGAATAGAGACACTCCAGATGCGCTTCAAGTGCAAGCTCAGGTCTGATAGGAATGGGAGTGAGAAGTGGTGAAATGTAACTATCAAAACAGGATAAATGAGAGAGAGAGAGAGAGAGAGAGAGAGAGAGAGAGAGATAGGTTATTGGCTGTCATTCAGAGATTACCTGGGGCAGCACTGTGTTGGCCAGGTAGTATAGTATATCTTACACCTTCAGAGAGGATGCGATATGTACAACTTACCTCTTCAAGGTTCTCTGGTAGCGATGACACGAGAAGCATAGCACTGTATGGCTCTCTCTCTCTCTCTTTCGCATGTAACTCACAAACCAAAGCTACCTAGGTGATCAAATTAGATTCATAAATTATGAAAATAAACCTTATTTACTAAAGAACCAAAGAACTAACTGAATAATTCATATTCTCAAAGAACAAAATTATTAACTAAATACGACCCAAATAATGCACCATTATAATAGGTATAATTCAAAACAGGAAACCAAAATAACCCTGGGGATCGGACATATCCCGTCCACCCCTTTCTCTACAATAACTAGACATCAGTTATAAGATAAGCTGCAAAAAGGTCATTAATGTCTCTCCACACCACTCCATTTCCAGATCAGTCTGTTAAAGAAGGAAAGGAATCCCACATAAATAGATTGTAAAAAAAAAATAGAAATAATGTGAACGAGTTCTGGAACAAAAGTCATATGACAGAGGACATCTCTGAAACAAATGTTTAGGATACAAAAAGACAAAGTTACACTTGGGCATAAATGTATGCTTACCCATTTCAGCTGCAATCACACTAAAAAATCAAAACATTCCCATTCGAGATTCAGCCGCTTCTAAGTGCCCAGTTATCTTTCCTCCCAAGATATAGGGGAACAGAATTTACGTACTCATGTACGAACTTTTAAGACACTCCCCTTAAGATGACGTCAATAATACGTAACAAGTTCATTGCACTGGAAGAATTCATAACATCATAGCTAATGGTCCCACCCAGTTAACTAACTAAAACCAGATTCGGAAGTATACCTACTTCCGCCCATGCACGAACATAAGTGTGACCTGTCTTTGCTCTTGATCGCGGCTGAGACAGCAATCTTCAACATCCAAAAATGTGTCTGCATTTCAAAACCCCGCTTTGTTTCCATGGGAGTCAGGGATGACAATTAAAAAAAATTTTCAAGGTGACCTTAAGCAATAGATCTCGTTACGAAGACATTCCTCTTCCGTCCGACTCCGACATCACCATATCAAAGAGTAATATCAACAGATTCAATATTTGCAAGTTCATAAATTGCATTCACAATGGTGTTCATATTAATATTATATTCTCAATACTCATTTCAGATATATATATATATATATATATATATGTGTGTGTGTGTGTGTGTGTGTGTGTGTGTGTGTGTGTGTGTGTGTGTGTGTAAGTTCTTCTCTTCGGTCATACTTAGTATTTTAGTGGCTTTGCATCCAATGTCCAGACTTCTGATCCTAAAGAACCTTTTACGGTGGAATCTTCCGTTATTCTTTATATGACTATATTATGGCTTAAAAGACTTGGTACAGTTGTGCTCAAATCTCATGCAACATGCAATGTGATGTTGCCAAGTAGTGTTATACTTTTTTTCTAATGTCATACATGTCGAAAAGTTTGTGAATTCACAGCTAACCCTATTTTTCTTATGATTATATAAATATGATCCCTTTTATGCATTGGTATAATTCGTAATCTGTGTGATTTGAATTGATTTTCTTTTTTTACGCTGCTAAGTTCAAAGTGCGGTGTGATAAGGTTAGCTGTGCCATCAATGAAAGCACACTTTACATGCTCCTTGGACTGGTCAACATAACTACGTCTGCTGCAGTATGACAGTAGACCTGATAAGCTCAACAGCCATAACAACATTTTCAACGTAGGAATATGAACTAAAACAAGTTTTCTCTGAATGCTGAAGCTTTCGACTGTGTTTAAGCTGCCTGTATGTTGCAAAATGTTTTATTGGCCTAAAAAAATAATCTAAGCCTTCTGAGACATGATCTGTTATTAATAAATTTATTTGTAGAGATTATCTGTTTTTTGACGAATACAATAGGAATATGAATTACAACCAGTTTTCTTTGAATGTTGAAGTTTTATGCTACGTTTAAGCTGCCTATATGTTGCAAAATGATTTATAGGCCTAAAAGAATAATCTAAGCCTTATGAGATGTAATGTTACTAATTTTACCATTTGTAGAGATTACCTGTTCTTTGAGGAATAAAAGATAATGATTTTGATTATATGGAGAAGACTATTAATCGAAATATCATAAGTATTAATATCAAGGCGTATGGAACACTTGTTTTTCAACTGGTTTAAAATATTATTTTCTTAAAAGTCCTCGCTTTTGGTGTATAATTTATTCTTTCATAAGGTAATTTGAAGAACAATAATGTGTTGATAACGTAATTTGCTTTCTGGCCAGAAATTGTTAACAGAGAGATGTGACTGTTAATTGTAAACTAAAGAAATCCAACTCCTAGGCCTAAGAACAATAGTGTCTTGGCATTGAAAAATGAATAATTGCATAGGCAAATATTTGCTAGTATGCCATAGTTTTTTTTAAAAATGTTTAAGAATTATAACAATTAATTATGTATGAAAATCCAAATATTCCTCGAACACATAATAAGTAAGTGTTTTCAAGATAATTTCATTGTCGCTACTCAGTGTAGACCTACTTATGTTACACCGGGTGGTTGTTGTTGCACCGACACTAATGATAGATACGTCACACACGCTCCCCTCACAAGTTGATATCGGTGGACGCATTCTACTTTTGCATATACATATTTAAATTTTTTTCAGCATTGACGTGGTAAAGCAATCAAATAGGATTATTTCAAATTTTATGTTGGCTTTGGAAGCATTATTAATGTTATGACAATTTTTTTAGCTTTTTTTTTAATTGATGCTTGATGACGAATGCTTGATGACGACTTCATTTTGGTCAAATGCTTCAGCGATGTGTGAACGAAACTTTTGAAAATGTTTCGAAAGAGTTTTTTCTGAAATTTGCTACACGTGACATTTCTTACAGTTTTGAAATATATGACAGATTTCACGCTCATGAAACATATTATGTCCATATTGTATGCAATAATCGCGTTTCCGCATTGAAATAAAAGATAAATATGTAGCATTCTAGGTTGCCAGTTAGTGAATCTTGAACGAAATCGTATGGAGTCATGTCGCATGAGATTTGAGCATCACTGTACTTAAATTTTCAACCCATTTCTTATACATATATTTATCTTTACCCTTTCATCTACTTGAAACTTTTGAAGTTTTCATTCATTTTTCGTCATTCATTTTCTGTTTAACAGCCACGTTCACTACTTGCATCAACAGTATTTCTCACGGCATTTACCGTAATTTGTTTCTCTTGTCATATGATTCACGTTTCCAACTCCTTTTAATACCATCGGCCTCATGCATGAGTTAATTCTATCTCCATAAATTCTGCCTCGGTGACTTTTCATCAAAGTGGACGAGTTTGCAAGACCCCGTGGCCTCGTTTCTCTGCTGCCCCAATCAAGAGTATTACCAACAAAGTCACTTCGTTGGCCTTGACGCCCAAATTTTCTTTTTTATATATAGACCGAAAAGTCATTAACAATGATACATATCAAGATTTATTAAGCACTGGAGGTTCTTCTTCATTAATGGTTCACAAGAAAACATTTGGGAGGTGTTCCTAACAGGGGTGGGGGGTAGGAGGGTACAAAGGAATACTGAGCCTATATTTCTGAATTATTTCTTGAAGCCTACTCTATTTGTTTTCGTTTCCAATTCAATGTCAACTTATAATTAACTCTTAAATATATAGTATTAACTTGACCTTCAGCAGCGGTTAATGAAGCCCAAGACAAGAAGGTATTTACAGAAACTGAAAGTGTTTCTGATATTAACTGAATTCCGTACCATTCTAATCAGGCCATACTAGTAATGACTAAGAGCTTTCGTGTCAAAATGTTTTAACTTTCAAGAAGGGTATTCATATACTTGAGAGTACCAGTGACAGAGAGAGAGAGAGAGAGAGAGAGAGAGAGAGAGAGAGAGAGAGAGAGAGAGAGAGAGAGAGAGAGAGAGAGAGAGACTCAAAACGTCAATGACATACTTGAAACACTGTACAATATTCCTTAACATTTCGAAAAAGGTAATTATGCGATAAAAATGTCAATTTTTATTATATTATATAATCTTATTATTGTGAACACACTGAAATCCCGTCAAACGTGACTAGAAACATTTGTTTTCCAAAAGTGAATTTCAATTCTGGCTGAGTTTCAACAGAGAGAGAGAGAGAGAGATAGAGAAATTGTAAACCAAATTGAACTAATGCCTGTTGAGAACCCTGAGAGAGAGAGAGAGAGAGAGAGAGAGAGAGAGAGAGAGATCATACTATACCAATTAAAACTATTACCTTCTGGGAACCTTGAGAGAGAGAGAGAGAGAGAGAGAGAGAGAGAGAGAGAGAGAGAGAGAGAGAGAGAGAAACCGTATACCAATTAGAACTATTGCCTTCTAGGAACCCTGAGAGAGAGAGAGAGAGAGAGAGAGAGAGAGAGAAATCGTATACCAATTAGAACTATTGCCTTTTAGGAACCCAGAGAGAGAGAGAGAGAGAGAGAGAGAGAGAGAGAGAGAGAGAGAGAGAGAGAGAATCATTGAGTATGAACAATGAAATTTGTCTTTTTATGATTGCAATATTTGCATTGACGTATTTTGAAATTTCGTTTTCCTTTGCTATAAGAGTTAGCTACGTCTTCGGGCGAAGATCGGTTCATCTGGCGAATTAAAAGCAGACGCAGCACGATGCCAAAAGAATCACACAGCGAGGATTTATGTGCCTCAGATATACTAAAACTGTTGGAAGAAATACGACAACAGCTTGCTCAGAGCATTTTGAGATGCTGTCCAGAAGACGTTACACCAAGACCCGAGTCCTTCCGTTCGCTGGGCGAGAAGTTGTCCTCCCTAGGACACACTTGGAATGCAGAACTCGACAAGATTGAAGCCCTTAACGAAGCCATGCGAGGATCCGGCGTGATGGCCGAATTCGAAGAGGAGATCTTGATGCTTCGCCAGGATTTCGACCCCTTGAACAAGGAACTGGAGCGGATTGTTCCCTTGCTAATGATGGCGGACAATCCTGTAGCTCATCTCTATTCTCAAAGGAAATACTTCAGTTCAGAGGAATTAAGGACAAAATCTATGGCTGAGTTAATGTACATACTAGAATGTCGGAGGGAAGAATTAACACAAATACAAGGTGGACTGGTAAGACTGGAGGATTTCAGAAAATTCGAGGACGACAGCGAAAAGCTAATGCTTCAAATCTCAAAAGCAATACCTCAAGCACAGTCTTTGAGAAGAAGGCTCCAGATCAAGAAACAGACGCTTGATGGAAACATTAGAGTCATCTGTCGAGTGAGACCAGTTGTCCCAAATGATAAGAAGATGGGAAACAATGGCGCTGAATCCAGCGCAATGAAGCTCCTGGCTGGCGATAAGATCGAAGTCACCCGCTGTCACGGAGGGAGGAACAAGACGGACAGCTTCTCTTTTGACAAGGTCTTCGGGCCCACACATTCACAGGAAGACGTTTTCACAGAGTTTGCCGAGTCTCTCGACTGCCTTTTCGAGGGGTACAATTTATGCTTCTTCCTCTACGGACAGACTGGCTCCGGTAAGACCTTCACACTAGTTGGCAGCCTAGGTGCTGCTGACGAGGGGCTGTTGCCCAGAATGACCAAGTTGCTCTATCGACAAATTCAGAAATACCAAGGCAGCGGCTGGCAAATCAATGCCACACTTGGCTGTTTTGAAATCTACGACAACAAGGTCGTGGATCTGCTCGACCCCCTAAAAATCAAGGATCAAAAAGTCGGCTTGAAGTTGGGGCACGCCAATGACCCATTGGTCAATCTCACCCGTCTGGGAGTCTGGAAAGCCGAGGACGCACTCCGGGCAGTCAGAGGAGCTTTGAAACACCGAGCAACCGGTCGAAACGAAATTAACGAGACATCATCAAGGTCACACTTCGTCTTCACACTGACCCTCAAAGGACTCGACGAATCCAGAAGGCCTTTCGAGGCTGCTCTCAGCTTTGCCGATTTGGCTGGGACCGAGGACCAGAATCAAGCGAAAGCAACGGGCAAAGCCCGGCAGGAAGCCATCTGTATTAATGTCGAGCTCTTCGGACTTCGAAGTCTCCTCAAGGACGTGGCTGCAGGGAACAAAGTCGGAAGATATAAGGGCCAGCTTCCAAAGCTCTTTCACCAATTGCTTGAGAAGAGCTGCATTGCATTCATGGTCGTGAACGTTTCGCCCTGCAATGGACATATCAACTCTTCGTTTCACTCACTCTCCTTTGCAAAGGAGGTTGCCGAATGTAAACTCCCGAGGCAGAACTAAGTTCTAAGATTTTGTATAGCAATCTTTCTTACATGATTGACTTTCTGTTATCACTAGGATTATCATTAATAGGATTATTATTAACTAGGTTTCAGTTTTATTTCTTTTTCACAGTAAGGATGGTAGTTGTTTAAATCGTTCATCTAGGCCTCAGTTATTTCAATGGTTACCATTCTCTTTGTTCATTTAACAAAAATAAAAATATAAAAAAATTAGAAGTGTTCTTTTTCTACTTATCCCTAAGGAATATTAATAAACAAACAAATAGATAACATAAATCACACTTGGACAAATATAAAGTACATAAACGGAATTAAAAATGTATATATTTTTTCCCAGAAAGTTTATTGAATATTCAATTCAGTCTTATGAATGTGCTTACGAACTTGCTAAAATACAAATACATTATGCATTCATATATTTGTACAAATTGACATAAATATTTTCTATTATAATACTTGTATGACCTATTTTCTTATTTGTATAGCAAACTTAAGAAAAATTAAAAGAAGAATGTTCTAACTGATGATCTGTGAAACTGTTCATGATTTAAAATGCCAATAAAATCATTGTCTCTTCATATTGTTTCAATAGAAGGGTCATCTGGCATAGCTGTGGTGTCAGGTTAATTAAACAACAAAAATGTCATTTAATATATATTTGGGATTTGAGTGATCAATATCGTCAGTAAGAAGGAATCCCAGAAGATTAGAGAGGACGACTCGTTTTTGCTTATGTGTCAGCAAAAGTACTCTAAAACCTTCGGGATTTTCCTGGAAGACATTTTGGAATCCTTCAGTCTCCGGTTCCTGGAAGGCCAAAGGAAATGCCCTTAGCGCATGCGCCGAACTCCAAAGTCTCCAGGAACAAATTCAGAGATGCTTCTTATCATCCTGAAGCCTTCAGAGAGCGCAAGTGGCATATTTGAAAAGCTGGGTAAGAGAAAGCAGAGTATAATGAAAGGACTTGAAGGGAGGGGTCCGACCCAGAGGCTGCTTCCCCGGAGGAAGGCAGGTATCCTGCCAGGCTGGGGAAGCGGGCCTGGAGATGACTCAAGAACTTGAAGGAAGAGGCCCAAAAGCCCACAAGGCTTGCCAGCCTTTTGAAGGCAGCCTTGAAGGGAGGGGTCCGACCCAGAGGCTGCTTCCTCGGAGGAAGGCAGGTATCCTGCCAGGCTGGGGAAGCGGGCCTGGAGATGACCCAAGAACTTGAAGGATGAGGCCCAAAAGCCCACAAGGCTTGCCAGCCTCTTGAAGGTAGCCTTGAATGGAAAGGTCAGTAGAGGAAAAGACCCCATATAGACTCCACTTTTCTAGCCCCGCCCCCCGCCTCCCCCCAAGGGGCGTGGCTACCCCCTCCCCCTCCTGATAGGCTCATGTACGTACGTGAGGCCTAAAAAGGGGCGGGGCAACCCCCAAAACCCCAAAAAGGGGCGTGGCCACCCCGACCCCATATAGACTCTCTGTCTGGGGGGTGTGGCCACCCTGACCCCATATAGACTCCACTATTCTGGGGGGCGTGGCCACCCCTGACCCCAAATTGACTCCATTTGTATTATAAGCTCATGTACGTACATGAGCTCATAATTGACTCCATTTGTATGATAAGTTCATGTACGTACATGAGCTCATAATTGACTCCATTTGTCTTACAAGCTCATGTACGTACATGAGCTCATATTAGGGGGGCGTGGCCTCCCCTAACCCCAAATCGACTCCACTTTTCTACCCCTGTGACGTCACGTAACTCTAAGGGAATAAAACCATTCTTTCAACCCCTCACCCCAAATTGACTCCACCTTTCCTACCCCCTGTGACGTCACGTAACTCTCCGGGAATAAAAACCAACATTTCAAGCCCTCACCCCAAATTGACTCCACCTTTCCTACCCCCTGTGACATCACGTAATGACTGACGACAGGTGACAAACAAAGGAGGGAGAAGCATAACAAAACTAAAAAGTTACCTTAAAAATTAATTTATTTTACAAGATTTAAATACATAATGTACAGTGAGTCAAGGATCTGGGTGGCAGAAACACACAAAACTTATAAACTAACAATAATAATATGTAAATATAATTAATAGAAATAGGCAGCATAATAATTAATTAAAATTAACACTGAAGCGGCATAATGATAGTCAGAGCAAAACGGGAACACTTCTTTAAACGATGAGGACAACAGTCCAATGCCGGACGATCAAGATAGAGCCGATACGACAACCACCTCGTCCTTGGAGACAATATGGACATCCTCCTCGAATGCTGGACGATCAAGACAGAGTTGACACAACAACCATCTCGTCCTCAGATGCAGTATGGAAGTCCTCCTCGACCACTGGACGAAAACACGTCACTGCTGCTGCCCAGTGAGGTCGCACTCTACACGTAGTCCTCTTCACGACGAAAACACGCTATTGCTGCTGCCCAGTGAGGTCGTACTCGACACGTAGTCTTCTCGACGACGATAACACGCCAATGCTGTCCAAAGGCTGTCGACCTCCAACTCGACTTCTACTCCATACGACGACTTCAACCAAATAACCAGGTATCCAGTACCTGGCGCTGCCTCATGCTGGTCCACAGGTAATCATACCTGACTGCCTCTGACTGACTGGTCGTTCTGCCCTCCAGAACCTGACTGGTTGTTCTGCCCTCCAGAACCTGACTGACGAAGTTTGACGCCATCCAACAGACGTCAACTCGCCAGCAATTAAAAAACAAAAACAGGAGGCAACAATCCACCAAGGGAACAATCGGCAAACGATTGTTCCTAACACCTCCCCACCTAACAGAAAAAAAAATTATCATTAATTTTTTTTTTTTTTTTTTAATTTTTTTTTTTTACAAACAAAATACTCTTCCCCGATGCTGCCACACCCCCGTCAGCCAAAACAGAACCAACCCTGGCCTAAGGTCGCCAATATTACGATCTCGACTCTCGAGATCGACAGGTTCTTAAAAATAATAAACAATTGGGCTGTAATGACTGACGACAGGTGACAAACAAAGGAGGGAGAAGCATAACAAAACTAAAAAGTTACCTTAAAATTAATTTATTTACAAGATTTAAATACATAATGTACAGTGAGTCAAGGATCTGGGTGGCAGAAACACACAAAACTTATAAACTAACAATAATAATATGTAAATATAATTAATAGAAATAGGCAGCATAATAATTAATTAAAATTAACACTGAAGCGGCATAATGATAGTCAGAGCAAAACGGGAACACTTCTTTAAACGATGAGGACAACAGTCCAATGCCGGACGATCAAGATAGAGCCGATACGACAACCACCTCGTCCTTGGAGACAATATGGACATCCTCCTCGAATGCTGGACGATCAAGACAGAGTTGACACAACAACCATCTCGTCCTCAGATGCAGTATGGAAGTCCTCCTCGACCACTGGACGAAAACACGTCACTGCTGCTGCCCAGTGAGGTCGCACTCTACACGTAGTCCTCTTCACGACGAAAACACGCTATTGCTGCTGCCCAGTGAGGTCGTACTCGACACGTAGTCTTCTCGACGACGATAACACGCCAATGCTGTCCAAAGGCTGTCGACCTCCAACTCGACTTCTACTCCATACGACGACTTCAACCAAATAACCAGGTATCCAGTACCTGGCGCTGCCTCATGCTGGTCCACAGGTAATCATACCTGACTGCCTCTGACTGACTGGTCGTTCTGCCCTCCAGAACCTGACTGGTTGTTCTGCCCTCCAGAACCTGACTGACGAAGTTTGACGCCATCCAACAGACGTCAACTCGCCAGCAATTAAAAAACAAAAAACAGGAGGCAACAATCCACCAAGGGAACAATCGGCAAACGATTGTTCCTAACAGGGAATAAAAACCAACATTTCAACCCTTCACCCCAAATTGACTCCACTTTTCTACCCCTGTGACGTCACGTAACTCTCTGGGAATAAAACCATTCTTTCAACCCCTGACCCCAAATTGACTCCACCTTTCCTACCCCCTGTGACGTGACGTCACGTAACTCTCTGGGAATAAAACCATTCTTTCAACCCCTGGACCCCCCCCACCCCAAACTGACTCCACCTTTCCTACCCCCTGTGACGTCACGTAACTCTCCGGGAATAAAAACCAACATTTCAACCCCTCACCCCAAATTGACTCCACCTTTCCTACCCCCTGTGACGTCACGTAACTCTCTGGGATAAAACCATTCTTTCAACCCCTGACACCAAATTAACTCCACCTTTCCTACCCCCTGTGACGTCATGCAACTCTTCGGGAATAAAAACCAACATTTCAACCCCCACCCCAAATTGACTCCACTTTTCTACCCCTGTGATGTCACGTAACTCTACGGGAATAAAACTTGACCCCACCCCGACCCCAAATAGACTCAGTTCACTGTTTTTTGCGACTCATGTCCCCTTTAATTGTTTTCAAAGTAACCGGGACGTTTACCTCATCCTCCTCCTATAAAATCTCTAAATTTATATATGCACATTGCGAACATAGTCTCTCTCTCTCTCTCTCTCTCCCTCCCTCCCTCCCTCCCTCTCCCTCTCTCTCAGCCATTACATTTTGTTTTATATATATATATATATATATATATATATATATAATATATATATATATATATATATATATATATATATACACAGTTGCTTAGATATTCAGAGTATCATGATAAAAGGATATTTGGCGACTGACTTCATCCTCATGTGATACATATATTATTAATTTGATATCTCCCCCAATACCAACTGGGACAATGTTATCTGATGATGAATCACGCACACACACACACACATGAAGAAACGAGACCTTATCGCCATATTTGCCCAGCTGACTTCACCCTAACGTGAAATTTTATTTATCATAGAATTTGAGTCATAATCTAGGTGGCGAACACAAGGACAAAAGTACACATTTCAATTTTGTTATTTATTGATACCGAGTTTGAAAGAGGTTGAAAAATCAAATTACAGACGGAATTGTTATTTTATTTATTATAAACAATCCTAAATACAGGGGAATGAATTAATATTCCATACAAATACATACATTAGAAAAAAACTGGTACAAAACCGCAACGCGCGATAATATACGCATTCGCTTTTTCAAAAACAATACTTCAACGAAACATACGGCTACTATATATTTTCTAACCTGTTCCTTCACATCACAGCCCTTAGTATATACCACAAACATCTTCTCCAGCACTTTCCCGACCGTGTATCAAAAACGACGTTTCATCTAACACCTCAAAGCTTTTAAATTTAGCTAATAAGTTTTTCACTAACTTGCACGAGGAGGTTGATGAAGCCATGCGAGAGTTCACGTCTTGAGTGACAATCCTTCAAGAGATAATGAACTACGAAAGCCCCGCTACCCAAGACCCCTTTATCACAATCACTGATTACAAACCAGTGTGACGAAGCATCAAGTCTTATCATTCCCTCACGCCAAAGGTCATCCACGCATGACTCATTTTATCAAAATCAGTGTCACGTGACTAAACAGCTCCAGTATCATTGTTCCTAAAATGTTAATAAGCCACCCACACACTCGCCATCTTGTTTTTCGCATGTCCCACCCTCACCTTCCCACCCCCTCCTCCTCCTCCTCTTCCTCCTCCTCCTCCCTTTTTCCCCATATTTCGCCACGTTTCGATTTGTTTTTTAATGGCTATATTCCTTAACATCCAATCTTTAACCCCCGCCATTTCAATGAAGTAGCGATAATTCGAAATATATCAACGTTGGGTTTTTTATTTTCCCTTGAAATTCTCGAGCTATATCTAAAAATATTATAACCTGCGAGCGGATGAGTTAAATCTCCTTCTTCATTCCATTAAACCGTGTTAGAATCTTGTAAGTGCTTAACAAAAGCCGTAACGTATGACTTTTGAGGTTCTTTAAAAAAATATTGGAATAATACCTGTTAAATCGGGATTGCTCTTTTTGGAAGTCATGTCCCCTTTGTTGTGTTTTCAATGTAATGGGTGGACGTTTGTACCACCTCCCCTCCAGTCACTGCACCTACATTTTCTATAGGAGGGGGAGGAGGAGGAGGAGGAGGTCCCGTGAGCGATATAGCTGGCATAGGTGGTTTTTGGATATTAAGGGAGACGTGTCCGCTACTACTAACAGCTGCCGTATCCAACTTGCCAGTACCCTCCAGGCTATTAGTATCACCATCACAAACCTCTTTTCTATTCATTAACCTCTCGCAGGGATAACGTAAAACTCCTTCATTTTCAATTAAAAAGACTCCCTACCAAACTCGCAGCAATAGGCAATGAAACCGATAGAATAGCCCCCCTTTACGACTTTTCAGTATATTTTTCTTCCTAGATATGGACGTTGTTTTCAAGGACACAAGATGAATTTCTCGTCTACAATTTCTTAAGTGTTTAATAAACTTCTTGTCTTGAGTTAGATTACCACAAAGAAAATTTCTAAAAATTTCCGAGAGAGTAGACATCAAACCACCGTTTAAGATGGGGAATAACTTTACTTCTTTCACTGGGTGATAAACCAGAGATGAATAAAATAAATTTTATTTTTACGTATTAAAGGTTGCTTATGGTTCATATTCGTACAATTTGAGATTCATCAACCTAGGAATTAAATGACTCGGATAACCTTTCCAATGAACGTAATATTGAGTTTTATTATCTTTCCTCCTCCTTCCCAGAATAGTGATATCATACGTTTCTGGTAGATTTGTGCGAATTAATTCTTCACGATAAAATACGCCCTTTATTTCTTCACCCGCTAAATCTTCCAAGAAGTATACGACCGGATTTTGCCTTGTATCCACTTTTCGGATTTTAAAAATTTCCAGAGTATTTTGAATTGTATATCCCCTCCTAAAAATTGCGTTGCGACGCTCATCGGCAATACGTACAACGTCTCCAACATTCAAGAGCGAAATGGCGGGAGGATTAACGAGAACAGCCTTTTTATACATACTCGAGAATTGACGTTCAATTTCATCTCTATCCGTAATGCGTGAACCTCTTGCGGGTGCGACCCAAACTTCTATGGGGGGTATGATTATAACTCTGAACAATGTCGCGCAAGACGTTAATGTATTTTAAGGTATTCTTACGTGTGAGATATCTATATATCCGACCCTAATAGTCCATTATGACTCTTTCAGCTATAGAGGATTTGATTTCTCTCGAATAAACGCTATATAATTTTATATTTTTATTATCTAGATATTCTCTGACGTGTTTGTTATAATATTCCCTACCCTCATCGCTATTCAAACGTGAAATTCCCAAAAATTCGGTAGATTCGATAACCTTCTTCAAAGCGCGACGCATAGTAACACCATCCTTCTTTTTCAAGGGAACAATTTGTAGATATCTGGAAAACACGTCAATAAAGACTAGCAAATATTTAAACCCATTATTATACCGAGCTAATTTGGACATATTCAGCTAAATCGGTGCTCGCTATTACTCTCGATTTAGGTGACATGATTTTTCTTCTGGGGAATTTTTTTCGAGTGACTTTATGCAGTGTGTAGACTTTTGCCCACGTAAGAATTCTTTAACATTTTCATGAGTAATTTGGCTATTCAGATTTTTCGCTACTCTGAATAAAGAGTCCACCCCGCTGAAACTACCCACACCCCATGCATCTCCGTACAAAGTTTTTAGCAGTTTTATCCGTTCTTTATCCATATTGGTAAGCTATTTGATATTCTGTTTCACCCAGAATATTAGTTCGGAGCTGTAACAGTTCAGGTGTTGACGGAGCGAAGTCTACTAACAAATAACCATAGCAGTTACGTGATAGGGCCTTTTTATATATGTCCGAAAAGGCTGAAGCTTTTTGACGGCCAAATAACTGCCGACCTAAAGTTTCAATTTGACTAAAATCACGATTTTTCGTTAGAATATAATGTGAGCAATTCAAGCTTATACTTCTACTAAACTTGCCCGAATGAAACATATTCTGCGTTATGAATATAACTGAAATAGATGAATGACGTCCCGCTGTGAAGGCGTTAGTCACAAATTTATTATCACTAGCCTCGAGGAAGCAATCATCGAGTATGAATAATAGACCTTTATTAACCTCCGTCTCCCCCTTTTCAGCGTAATCAAAGGGATTTAAAATTTCTTTGGATACTTTAAATTTGAGACCCTATTGAGGGATGCGTTTCGAGGGGGTGTTCAGATACCCCGCAATATAAAATGTATTTGGAAACGCGTTTCATAGAGTTCAATGATTTTTTGACATAGGACGGATTTGCCACTGTTACTAAACCCGTGATGATAATACGAGCGGGATTAGCGAACGGGTCTAACAACTGCCCAGGGAAGGGACCTGTCGCGGCCATGATGTTAGCGCGTTTAAGACTATAGTTGTGTACTTTACACGCTCCTTTTTATATACAAGCCTTAATAATAATTAGGGTGAATGGAAGTTGACGGCAATAATATTTGTTTAATTTCCATAATGAAATACATACAGGTTTTTCCTACAATATAAAAATAGAACGTACAGTAAAAATGCAAAGTATAATAAAAAATACAATATAATAATTCAAAAATATAAAAAACTAACTCTGTATATGATTATATAATAAAAATACGTTATATACAATATATATATTAAAATATATGAATATAAGATAAAATATATAGTAAAATATACAAACTATGACACCCGGTCAAGGTGTGATACGACCCCGTTTAACTGGAGGAGAGGGTGAAACCATTTCCCGTCGAGAAGTCAAAGACGTCGAAGAGAGAGAGGAATTAACATTGTATATTTTACTATTCTCTCTTCGACGTTTTGAACATCCTTTCACCCGCGGGAAATGATGTGATGGATGTAGGGTCGGAGGAATAGGAGGAGTAGGAATTCTCGAGGTGCTAGGAGCGGGAATATTTAAAATTGGAGAGATTGCCGCTACTACCGGCGCCACCACTACCCTCTCTAGCTCCTCCTCCTCTACCTCCCCATCCCCCTCCCCCTCCTCCTCCTCGCTATACCCTCCTCCACCCCAATGTCTGGATGTCCATATGCCAACGATTTATAAGGTGTCACATAATATCTCTTGTCCTCTAAAGGACAGAGAGATACCTTTCGCTGGCTCGTATGACACATCGTGCGTCCTACTCTTTGCAAATTGTGCACACGAGTATAAGTAATCTCATTCTTTTCGATTACAGCTCGATACTGGTCATGTGGAATGGTCTTTTGCCGGCACCTTTGTACACCTCTCAGGGTGTTACTACGACTAGTTTCCGTCAGATACGAATAAACTTTAGGTTTAACGCCGATGAATTCCCTCATGAGTTCAGCCCCCATTTCAACCTTCACTAACCCGAGTTCCCCCTTACGTGACTCATCATACAATTCGTGAGTTTTGGGGAAATTACTCAAATCCATGTAGGGTTTGAGCACACCCTTCAGTTCCCGATTGAGGTTATCAGTCACCAGGGAAAAGATCAAGCTGTCAGTGTCGGTATAAAGGAGCTGAACTCGGTGTCCATACTGCTTTCGAAGAACGTCGTAATAGAACCGATACATCATATCCTTCGCCATGTCTAGTATACTGAAACCGATATAAATCGGGGATTCAGCCATAACAGACTCTTTGCAATGGTTTACAATGTACCTGTCGTTACCCAGTTTTTCCAAAGATTTGTATGTGTGTTTGGACACATTCCTGAGGAGAGAGGCTTCACCGGTGGTGACGACAGTTCGGGTAGAATAATTCAATGAATTTTTAATAGTGACACCGAAAAGACCATTCATTATGATTTTGATGGTGTTCCTCTTGTCCGGATCGGTCTCTTTAGCACGCCTTTCGGCATTCTCCAGAATATATTCCCTCAAATAAAAATCCTGTTTGAATTTGTACACTTTCCTTATTACATCAACTTCAAGACCGAGCCTTATCAACGTTTGTAATAAGGGAAGACAGATCAAGTGATTACGCATGGGTAAATGCGTACCCGTCAACTTAACATTTTTCTTGGGTGTTTGGACACATTCCTGAGGAGAGAGGCTTCTTTCAACGGGTACATTATTTTATAAGAATATCTATTTCATATACAGATGAATCTTATTGCTGTTTTTAATATTTACTATACTATATGTTCAAGTAAATGGAAAGTGTTTTATATGCTTCTTACTGAATAGTGACGGAGGGAAATGACGTTTCGGTCAAGAGAAATACTTGTAGGGACGGAGGGTCGGTGTGTTGCACTTACTCTATACACTTTGGGTAGGGAATAACATCAATTTACCCTTGTCGGTTGTATTTATGGTGTTCAGTTGGGAAGTAATAATCAGGTGTGACATATGGTGTTTCGATGAAGTATTGTATTCCAAAGATGAAGTTCATGCCTTGTAGCGATAGAATTTATCCCCATTGGAGGAAAGATGTGTGGAAGTTTTATATATGAGTCATATGTGTGTGTGTGTGTGTGTGTGTGTGTGTGTGTGGACGGCCTTTGTCGTGAGGAAATGATAAGACTTGTTTATTCGTGTCTGCGAATCATGGCTGGAGTGATACTGATTTTGATAAAATGAGTCATGTGTGGATGACCTTTGGCGTGAGGGAATGATAAGACTTGTTTATTCATGTTAGTCTGAATCATTGCTGGGAGAGGCTTGATGCTTCGTCACAACAGGTTTGTAATCAGTGATTGTGATAAAGGGGTCTTGGGTAGCGGGGCTTTCGTAGTTCATTATCTCTTGAAGGATTGTCACATCAAGACGTGAACTCTCGCCATGGCTTCATCAACCTCCTCGTGCAAGTTAGTTTTCGGGAACTTGTCCGAAAATAAGTTCCGGAAGAGAAATAAGTGTTTAGTAGTGGCCACTAATTGTGTGACATGCAGGAATTACGGTGTTGTGGCGGACGTCATTCGAGCTTATCCATATGCCGAATTGGCAGGTTTTCGATATTCTCGCACTGGTGCATCATATGCCTGTCTTCGTGATAGGGGTATTGAAGGGTCCGCCATTGTGAAAAGACCTGAAAATATCACATCTTGGGAAGGCGACGAAGAAGTTGATCTACCCACCATAGCTACCTTATTAACACAATACGGTATTGGTGCCCCCATTGAAGATAATGAATATGCGCAAAAGAGCGTGGCTTATTCCAAAGATGAAGATCACGCCGATCGTTTGGGCAGAGATACCAAACAGATGAGGTTCAATCACTTTTTTTCTTCGGTCAAGAAATTGAAGGAAGAATTATTTAAATCATCGTATGACTATGTCAAATATGTTATCTTTCCCGCTGGCATCGGTCAGAGCGGACTGGTTAATACGACTTGGTTTAATCAATATTTACCTGTGTTAGCTACATTCAGTGATGAAATGAGCAAAATTGGTAAAATATGCTGCGTGGCTATAATGAAAAAGAATTTATCCCTGTTGGAGGAAAGGTGTGTGGAAGATTTATATATGAAAAACTTGTTAGCTAAATTTAAAAGCTTTGAGGTGTTAGATGAAACGTCGTTTTTGATACACGGTCGGGAAAGTGCTGGAGAAGATGTTTGTGGTATATACTAAGGGCTGTGATGTGAAGGAACAGGTTAGAAAATATATAGTAGCCGTATGTTTCGTTGAAGTATTGTTTTTGAAAAAGCGAATGCGTATATTATCGCGTTCGTGTTTGTACAGTTTTTTTCTAATGTATGTATTTGTATGGAATATTAATTCATTCCCCTGTATTTAGGATTGGTTATAAATATAAAATAACAATTCTGTCTGTAATTGATTTTTCAACCTCTTTCAAACTCGGTATAATAAATAAACAAAATTGAAATGTGTACCTTTGTCCTTGTGTTCGCCACCTAGATTATGACTCAAATTCTATGATAAATAAAATTTCACGTTGGGGTGAAGTCAGCTGGGCAAATATGGCGATAAGGTCTCGTTTCTTCATGTGTGTGTGTGTGTGTGTGCGTGATTCATCATCAGATAACATTGTCCCAGTTGGTTATTGGGGGAGATATCAAATTAATAAATATATGTATCACATGAGGATGAAGTCAGTCGCCAAATATCCTTTTATCATGATACTCTGAATATCTAAGCAACTGTGTATATATATATATATATATATATATATATATATATATATATATATATATCTATATATATATATATATATATATATATATTATATATAAACATATATGTATATATATATATATATATATATATATATATATATATATAATATCATATATATATATATATATCTATATATATATACTAATATATTATATATATATATATATCTAAAATCTATATTATATACACAAAATGTAATGGCTGAGAGAAATTGAGAGGAAGGGAGGGAGGGGAGAGAGAGAGAGTAGAGACGAGGGAGAGAGAGAGGAGAGAGAGAGAGAGAGAGAGAGAGAGAGACTTTGTTCGCAATGTGCATATATAAATTTAGAGATTTTATAGGAGGAGGATAAGGTAAACGTCCTGGTTACTTTGAAAACAATTAAAGGGGACATGAGTCGCAAAAAACAGTGAACTGAGTCTATTTGGGGTCGGGGTGGGGGGGGTCAAGTTTTATTCCCGTAGAGTTACGTGACATCACAGGGGTAGAAAGTGGAGTCAATTTGGGATGGGGGTTGAAATGTTGGTTTTTATTCCCGGAGAGTTGCGTGACGTCACAGGGGGTAGGAAAGGTGGAGTCAGTTTGGGGTCAGGGGTTGAAAGAATGGTTTTATTCCCAGAGAGTTACGTGACGTCACAGGGGGTAGGAAAGGTGGAGTCAATTTGGGGTGAAGGGTTGAAATGTTGGTTTTTATTCCCGGAGAGTTACGTGACGTCACAGGGGGTAGGAAAGGTGGAGTCAATTTGGGGTCAGGGGTTGAAAGAATGGTTTTATTCCAAGAGAGTTACGTGACGTCACAGGGGTAGAAAAGTGGAGTCAATTTGGGGTGAAGGGTTGAAATGTTGGTTTTTATTCCCGGAGAGTTACGTGATGTCACAGGGGGTAGGAAAGGTGGAGTCAATTTGGGGTGAGGGCTTGAAATGTTGGTTTTTATTCCCTTGGAGTTACGTGACGTCACAGGGGGTAGGAAAGGTGGAGTCAATTTGGGGTGAGGGGTTGAAAGAATGGTTTTATTCCCTTAGAGTTACGTGACGTCACAGGGGTAGAAAAGTGGAGTCGATTTGGGGTTAGGGGAGGCCACGCCCCCCTAATATGAGCTCATATACGTACATGAGCTTGTTAGACAAATGGAGTCAATTATGAGCTCATGTACGTACATGAGCTTATAATACAAATGGAGTCAATTTGGGGTCAGGGGTGGCCACGCCCCCCAGAATAGTGGAGGGTTGAAAGAATGGTTTTATTCCCTTAGAGTTACGTGACGTCACAGGGGTAGAAAAGTGGAGTCGATTTGGGGTTAGGGGAGGCCACGCCCCCCTAATATGAGCTCATGTACGTATATGAGCTTGTAAGACAAATGGAGTCAATTATGAGCTCATGTACGTACATGAACTTATCATACAAATGGAGTCAATTATGAGCTCATGTACGTACATGAGCTTATAATACAAATGGAGTCAATTTGGGGTCAGGGGTGGCCACGCCCCCCAGAATAGTGGAGTCTATATGGGGTCAGGGTGGCCACACACCCCAGACAAGTGGAGTCTATATGGGGTCGGGGTGGCCACGCTCCTTTTTGGGGTTTTGGGGGTTGCCCCGCCCCTTTTTAGGCCTCACGTATGTACATGAGCCTATCAGGAGGGGGAAGGGGGGGGTAGCCACGCCGCTTGGGGGGGGCAGGGCTAGAAAAGTGGAGTCTATATGGGGTCTTTTCCTCTACTAAGGTCCGACTCAGAGGCTGCTTCCTCGGAGGAGGGCAGGTATCCTGCCAGGCTGGGGAAGCGGGCTTGGAGATGACCCAAGAACTTGAAGGATGAGGCCCAAAAGCCCACAAGGCTTGCCAGCCTCTTGAAGGCAGCCTTGAAGGGAAAGGTCCGACCCAGAGGCTGTTTCCTTGGAGGAAGGAAGGTATCCTGCCAGGCTGGGGAAGCGGGCCTGGAGATGACAAACTTGAAGGATGAGCCCAAAAGCCCACAAGGCTTGCCAGCCTTTTGAAGGCAGCCTTGAAGGGAAAGGTCCGACCCAGAGGCTGTTTCCTTGGAGGAAGGAAGGTATCCTGCCAGGCTGGGGAAGCGGGCCTGGAGATGACCCAAGAACTTGAAGGATGAGGCCCAAAAGCCCACAAGGCTTGCCAGCCTCTTGAAGGCAGCCTTGAAGGGAAAGGTCCGACCCAGAAGCTGCTTCCTTGGAGGAAGGCAGGTATCCAGCCAGGTTGGGGAAGCGGGCCTGGTGAGGGCCCAACAACTTCAAGGATAAGCCCCTAAAACCTACAAGGCTCGCCAGCCTCTTGACCAAGAACTTGAAGGATGAGGCCCAAAAGCCCACAAGGCTTGCCAACCTCTTGAAGGCAGCCTTGAAGGGAGGGATCCGACCCAGAGGCTGCTTCCTCGGAGGAAGGCAGGTATCCTGCAAGGCTGGGGAAGCAGGCCAGGAGAGGACCCAAAGACTTCAAGGATGAGGTCCAAAAACCCCAAAGGCTAGCCAGTCTCTGTATCTAATCCAAAAGGTACAGATTCGAATTCTGGCTAGATCAGATGTTCTCATTACTGAAAATTCCCTTTGGGTGGAAACCATTCCAAAGGAAGATATAATTCGACACACAAAAGGACATTTCTGTCATTCAATATGTAACGTTATTCTCTGTTCACTAGGATTCCGGCAGTTATTAAAAGCTAATAATGTGTACCTCTAGGTCTCTGTTTTCAGTAAATAATTTGGAGCGGGGATGTAAACCTCTACCCTGCATATTACCCAGTATAGCCATATAGTTTTAGAAACACAATTGGATGACTTTGAAAAGAACGAGTCGAACTCTCTCCATCTCCTTCAGAACTCCAATCCAGACTCGTCCGCTACAAATGGTTACCGAATTTCAGTGTATGGTGTAGGTTCAAGTTACAT
Source organism: Macrobrachium nipponense (assembly GCF_015104395.2). Lineage (NCBI taxonomy): Eukaryota > Metazoa > Arthropoda > Malacostraca > Decapoda > Palaemonidae > Macrobrachium > Macrobrachium nipponense. The sequence continues at coordinate 69,580,960 of NC_061110.1, read as the reverse complement.
AAAACCACGAATATTCACACGACCATTCATGTCTATGGCAGTTTACGTGGCTTTGCATAAACATGATGGGCAGATCCCATGAGTTCAGGATGCTGAAAATCTCTGGCAAGATGCTTCCTTGTTTGTCGAGAGATATTTAGGCCCTGTCTTTTTATCAACTCCTTCATGCCATCTATCGACCCTTTTCTAGGTCTTTTCCTTCTCTTTCCTTTCTCTCTTCTAACTCTTCTGAACTGCATACTTATTTCACCATTTTTCCATTTTTTCCACATGACCAACCCATCTTAAAACTCTCTAATCTATCCCTTCACATACGTTTACCCTGTTACCACTTTACATACATGTATAAATATATATATATGAATAACTTGATCACGAAGTATATAAAACGTGATGCTATGTATAAATAAAAGAAATGCCTAAAAATGTACTTAGCTTATCTTACTTTCGTGGATTTGAAACCATAAAATCAATATTTAAATTGTTTAATGTTAATGTAGTGTTCTCTTATAA
>NC_061110.1:69555447-69575447 GCF_015104395.2 Macrobrachium nipponense | reverse complement strand
GTAACAGTATCCTTTTTTTCTGTTGCCGGTGTCTTGTCTTTTATAACAATAATAATCGTAAGTTTACTAATCGAAGGAATCTCAACTTAATTTTGCTTTCTTCAAGAGACACATTATCTGCTCTGGATTTGCTTTTCTCTGGAATTATTGCCGCACGCCAGAATGACAGCGTTCGCAATTGAATACGGGAAAAAATATTACCATTCAATTACACTGCACACATTAAATGTTCAACATAGAGAGAGAGAGAGAGAGAGAGAGAGAGCGAGAGAGAGAGAGAGAGAGAGAGAGAGAGAGAGAGATTCCAAGAACGCGAAAGCCTAAATTATTCAACTCGTATGATGAATCATACGCTTCTCGAATGAAGCCTCCAACATGGCCGCTATGTGCATGGGCACATGCACTGGAAAATCTTTAAATATGCCGTAGATATAATGGAAGGCCTGAGTGCCAAAGATTGTATAAGATTGTCCTATAAATTCCAGTCGTAAAGTCTTGAGAACGATATACAAGAAACAAGGAACGTGTTTTAAGTTACTCAAAGTTACCTGGTATCAGAGCAGAGAATTGCTCACTCCGGAAATACAAACGATTAAGTTACGTAATTTTTTTTTCCGCAACGCTCAGTTTTAAATTGCGCATTCTTAATTTGTCATTTATGTTACTCGTGCTTGAAAACATTTCACTTGTGAAGAAAGCAAAGTCATCCTTGACGTTGGTGAGAAGTTTTCATTCCCTTGAACGCACAGACGGATTCATGAAGATAAAGCCAACAAATGCATACAGTTTTTATCTTTATCTAGCATAACCATCATTTTGCTCGTGCTGGTACTTATAATATATATATTTATATATATATATATATATTATATATATATATATATATATATATATATATATATATGTATGTAGATAATATATATAATTATATATATATTATATATATATATATATATAAACACTATTAGTCAAAGCAGCATTGGTATGCTTCATTACAAAATATGCTACAGTAACTCAATCTATCTCTTGTTGCTCTATTTTTCCTATAAAAACCATTGCGACTGCCTTTGCTTTCTCAGTTTGAGCAGTGTTAATATTTCCAGTCATTTTCTAACAAATACACGTTTTGACTCTGAAGCGTGAGCATTTATGTGACCTAAAGGACCTGGGAGAAACACACCCATCGATTTTAGTGACACCGCAAGCACTATATTATGACACTTGTTTGGTCTGAGTGATTTATTCTCATTTCGTCATTACGTCAGCACATGGTACTCGTATAGAAATATAGATAATCAACATACTATAAAAATACGTCAATCAAGCTCTTCAGTGTACTTTCCACTTTACGCAGCCCAGGGTAGTATTAGTGTAGCCACAAGGGTGTTACAGTGCGGTTACAAACTCTTACTTAAGAAGACCTCGTCGCACTTCTTTACATTCGTCCAAAAGTTCAGAGGTAAGGCTCACTAATGTTGAGATTTCACACGCGTGTATAGGCGCACATATACATACTGCTTGTATGTGTGGGTGCATGATCATGCACACGTGCCATTTTAGGCTATCAGTTCGTAATGATGGAATAGAAGTGATTTCAAGTACCCCTGAAATGTATTGAAAAAATCACTGTTATAAAGCCTGTTTGGTGATAGAAAAAAATGGAATGTCTGGCGTTCGAATCAGAAATCATATCCGTCATTATAATCCTTTTAGAAGCTTTAACATTTTTTCTAACCTCAGCCTCAGGTTTTAAGGTATTAGTAAAAACCAAAGATTCACTTTCTTTAACATTTAATTTTCCCTCCGGTATCTGGGGTCCTTCTGTAATTTGCTCAAGTACGCACGTTTGGTCATAACTCTCAGCGAGTCGTGTGTTTTTCGCCACAATGACCAAACTGGTGTATACGTTAATGATCCCCTTAAACATATTTTATTTTTCCCTTTATGTCCAACTGGTTCACTCATGTTAGTCCTAACGCACATGTGCTTCCTTCTTTATATCTGTAGTGTTCCTTAGAATTCTGAGTTCTTACCTTCCTTCTGTCAGGCCTACAATCGGTCTCGTCTCCTTTACAGATTTTCATCAATCATTCAGTCATTTAAATCTATCCAGCCTGCGCTTTTCAGCTTTTTTCTGTTAGGGGAGAAACAGCCCTTATACTTCAGGTTCATTAAGTCATAATTTTTACCACGACATCTTTCTTTGAAAATATCATACCCGTTATGTATGAACATTTTGGACATGACGTTGTTTCAGACTTGGTCTTTGTCTAGTGTTGTTTCTCGGAAATGATGTTACATTTTTCAATCCCTTTTTTCTACCGGACAGAGGAGATAGATATTCTTTTGTTTTTATTTAATCCAAGAAGTCACTAGGATACACCCTTCATGTACACTGCTGCTGTGTTGACGTCACTCACTAGTCTCTGGGTTAGTCTGTTACGGGACTCGTTGTTCATGTTACCTGTCAGGAGTGGTTTTCAATCCGTCTTTGTTTCCTCTGATCTCAATAATATCCTAATCTCTTCTTAAGGAAGCAATATAGCATTCTTCTATAGGTAGACCATACTGTCTCCCAATGTCCTTATTTTTTCATTTCTATGTTTTCCATTGTAATTGCTTGATAAGGACAATGATTTCGTCATACAGTTGGCTACATTTAAAAATGCATTGTATGTACATAATGCAATAAACTCGTGCACAAGCACTCATACACGTACAAATGCAATCGCATATGTCCTCAATTTGATTTCATTTTCAGTCATTTGTTAAACGTATTCAATATCTAAATGTACCGTTTTTGACAGATTCCTACCCATCTCAGAATTATGCATGTTATATTTACACAAATGATCACAAAGACAAAAATGGTAAACCATGTAAAAGAACTAAACGACATGAAGTCATCTAAATGATAGGACTGAAGCCACTCCAGTCACAGTTCTACTGAAAACATAAAAAGTAATCTCCATTGAGCGATAAAAACTGGAAGCAACTTGGATTATCCCTCTGCCAGTAGGTCTCTGAAGGACACCCCAAGCTTTAATCGCGTTTTTCTCTCACCCAACTGCGTCAAAGTTATGCTTAAAATAGAGGCGTCTGGAGCTTGAAAAGAAAAAATCTCACTATTCAGCAGCAAAAGGAGATATTTCTATCATTATTAATCAATACTATGCAATGAAATGATCGAAAGATATGAGCTCAGCTCTCTAGTTACACTATTTATATTCAGGGAAATTTTCCGATTTGAACACTTTCATTTTCATTTGGAATTTCCCTGCGAGTTCACGTGAAGCAAGATACAATTATGTGCAACAGGATATCAAATGAAAGAGTGGGTATCATGGCAGTTGAATCTTTTAGAGAAGACTGTCAGAACAAAAGAACAGTTTTCTACTATTCATAATGTGAAATGTAAATGCTTCTACACTTGCTAACAAGTTTATGATGTAGTTTTATGAGAGAGAGAGAGAGAGAGAGAGAGAGAGAGAGAGAGAGAGAGAGAGAGAGAGAGAGAGTGTCTCTGGATCACCCAGTTCCTAAAATCCTCCTCCATCTCTTGTTTATCATATGTAAATTATGTAAATATATTTTTATCATTTAATCAGTAGCCGAATCGAACTACACACCGTTGATTTGATGGCTCCCTTCAGGACTGCATGAATAGTTACCCCAGAAAAGAACAAGATGATGAGGAACAACTGAGTCAGAATGAGTAATCATCTAATTAAAATCCGATTGTGACCAAATCAAGAAGACAATGCTTTCAACCATAAGCCTATAATTTTATGGTACTTACATATTACTCGTCCTTAGTGATCATGCAATAGAACTCCATTCTACATCTGTTAAGGATAGATTTATGTCATTTTATTGAGACAAAAAAAAAAAAAAAAAAAAAAAACACCTGGATGATGAGGCTGTTTCACTGACTCTTGTGCCAACACCTCCTGGATTTAGGTTTCAGCCAAGGTCACCAATGTAAACACCCACTTCTTAATACGGGATTGATACATAGACAGAAAAAAAAGATTGCTACCAGAATGACAAGCGCTCTTGTGCTCATTTATACTTGACGATGTTAATAGAATAGTGGATGATAATGTGGATATCATCTGACACTGCAGTGGCCGGGTAAGTCACTTGTATTTACTTACAAGACTAATGTTCAGCTACCGGGTTAGGTGTCTACACATTCCAAGGTAAAATCAATCGAACCTACCAGTTAATCCTGGAGGAAAGCCAACTTGAAAAATTCTAGTTCCGTCATTAAGGATTTGAACCAGTTGCTAGTATACTCTCTGAAAAATGAAACTGTTGATCATTTTTCGAATGGAAAGTCCACAGAAAGCATCAGACTGCATTTGTTCGTTTCACAAGGGTAAGTAAAGATTAATCATTTTTATTAGGTTACCAAGTCTACAGATTTCGAATGTTTGTGTTCATGTACATTGCAATGATGAAAAAATTTGAGGCTAATGATAACCTATCTAAAAGCTTAATACATTGGCCTAATTCTTTTCTACAATCGCGTGAAAAATGGCAAAAATAATGATAGTTATGAAATAAGAGAGGGTAAAATAATTCTCTGAAGGCGAAAAATGAAAGTGCAATATTGACCAAATGGATTTTTTTTAGGTCGAATGAGTCACGCAATTTACAGAGGTCAGCACTTTCCCATTTATTTGCCCCTAATTTCTGAGGGCAGAGACACAGACCAAAGAGGAGAAGGGCACCAACAAGATGGCTCACTTCATCAAAATAACGGAAACCAAATATTTTGAAAATATAACAGCCATTTAACCAAGCTGAACTAAAAACATATGAAGCTAGGTTGGACATTTGGCGTTCCATTGTTAATCTCCGAAAATCTGTGCAAATGCGAACACTTTTATAAGAAGAGCAAGACCTTTTCTTGCTAAAAAATAAATAAATAAATAAATAAGAGAGCGACAAGAAAGACCCAAATTGTCATCCTTTGCACGGTCGACATTCAACCCCAACCGGAGGACCGAACTTTTATAGCTAAATGTCACCCCAGGTTTGCGCTCTGTGAACCATTTAGCCTCATTCGGCCACGTCAGATAAAACATAAGCCAGAGCATGACGAAGCTCCCTGTACAAAACGTAATTATGAATATGTGTCAGTTGCCAAATGATGGTTCTGATATAGAAACCGAATTACAGTTAAGCTGAGAATGCCACCACAGCATGAGATTACCAAGAGGTCGTATCTCGAAATCCTGTGATTGTGCTTTACTCCATAATCATATCAGTATCATTCCCTCACTTCCTGTAGCTAAAATATTGCAAATTAGATTGAAAAAGAGTAAAAGGTTAAAATAGTGAAGTGAGTTTTTTTTTTTAAATTCTAAAAATCACAATTTTGCCATTATACCAGAGGAAGAACTAATGCGCTTTTCTTGGATAAAGCCTGGAATGGTCTTGGCCACATACCACCCAGCAGCAAATTAAAAAACTTTTACAGTGAAATGCTCTTATACTATATTCCATATACACATAGTATAATATATATATATATATATTATTTATATATATATACATATATATATATATATATATATATTATATAATATATAATATATATATTATATAATAATTATTAAATAAATATATATCTATATATATATATATATATCAATATATAATATACACTAGTATATTAACACTTGCGTCTCAAACCAAAAGCTCACCGTACGATGTGCCATTGTCTCCGTGTCCAGTCACTATTATCAGAGCGAAATTGGGTGCATTATGATGATATATTCATTTCAATAACAATATTGAATAACTTTCTGATTAATTATTCAGTACTATACAGTACCTAGTAATAAGAATAACATATATTTCTCAATGTACAGTGTCATTTTCTTTTGGCATGTGTTGAAGAACTTATAAAAGACCAGTGGGTCAGAGAAAGGGATCAGTGCTTGCTTTCGCACTCACGAACAGCTGATGTAAAAACCATAATTATTTACAGGGTCAAAGGACATCATCTGTTCTACAAATAGAAAGAAAAGTTACTTGGTGGAAAGAGAAACGAAGGGAAATTCGTTATTGCACCTCAATACTTTGGTAACAGTAACATCAACGTGAACCACTTTGGATATTAACGGTTCCTGTTGGGTAATTGGGGTGAGGAGTGGCAAATGCGGTTGGAAGTGACTAATGACCAGACTTACTTTCAGCTATAAATCACCTTCACTGGAAGGATTTCCACGCGCCTTCCTCTCCATTTCCTAGAATAAGCACCGCAGACTGTAAGAATTTCACAGGCAAACACAAAGAACCTAAACGGAGATCCAGGACAATGACGAAGGCATAATTCGAAAACAAAGTGGCTGTCTTTTCAGTTCTTGGGTGAATAGATGGTTTGCCATTGTCTTCACATACCACTGAGTAAGGAATCGTCGACCCTGAACGAGGCGTCCTTCACCCCTCGTCAGAGCTAATTGGGTTTCAAAGACGTCCTTTCATAGGATTAGCTGCGAAATGTCTCTTTAGTTAAAAAAAAAAAAAAGGTGGGGAAAACAGATTTACGAAAGCTTATCATTTGTAAATGCCATAGAATGAGCCAAATGCCATAAAACTGTAAAGAGCAACGCTATGAGCCACAGAGCTTCGGAGAATTAGACGAAATGCCCAGTAACATGTACAAATAAAGCCTTCATAAATTTTTATACATTTAAGAGATAGAGGAAAATAGTCAAAATAAATTTCCGATAGCACAAAACCGTAGTTTTGTAGTGACATCGCTGCACTGCCGTCGACGTGAGAGTCTGGTATGATCTCTTCTGGTTGCCTGCTAGAAAACCTTCACATTTTTTGCCTTCGCATTTTTGCCTTCGTCCTAGTCCACGCTTGCACAATGCAGTATAAAACAATATGTCAACCTTACCAAGCTTCTGGTTGATTAGGTCTCTATCCATGCTTTAAGTTAACTTCGGCACAAAAAACAGTAATTGAGTAAATAATCTTTCTACTGCGCAATTTAACACCAATTTAACGGCTAATGTTTATTACTTCCGCAATCGAAATATTCGGAATGTTCTTACAGGTCCTCTGTGTATAAAGTAAGACGAAATACAGTCACTATGCCACATCAAGCTTGTATAGGTGATCCTCTTTGGCCAAATTGCAGGATAGTTTTAAACACAACTGATCAAAAAAAAAAAAAAAAAAATCATCTTTTGACGAAAACATGAAGAACGCCGTCAGATTTCTTGAATTAGATAAACCTTAAATGTATATGACACGAAGTGAAACAACAACGAACACTTAACCTGTTTTGATTATTCTTTTATCGGAATAATTTTTAATATATTATATGATTTGGTCTTAAGCCTTGACAAATGTACAAGCTTTTAGAGAACCCTTAGTGATTTGTTTCCTCTACTGTGCATTCCGAATTGTACAGCCCTTGCCATGGAAGGTATTTTGTATGTATGTATCAACTACAGAATAAAGATCTCTTGTTATTTTTCTTTTGCACTGCTTCTGAAACGTGTGAAAGTTACTGATTTCTTGGTGTGTGTGTGTGTGTGTGTGTGTGTGTCTAGATGCATGCATGTGTGTAAAGGAAAAAGAGAGAGACTAAAAAGAATGATGATGAGCTCAAAGCAATTTTGTACAAGTCGCCTTAATAATCAGTACTGAAGTGTTTACATAAAGGTCCTGAAGCTCTGCAGTAATAATAATGATAATCATCATCATCATACGATTGTGAATCGGCTGCAAATTCAAGCCTTGAATAGAAAACAACAAAATCTCCTCAACAGTCACTCACGTGATGTGAATTACCCCAAGTATGGATTACAACAGCTCCGGAAAACGAAACGTCGTAAAAATACACAAAACGACAACACAGCAAGTCAGAGGTGAACAATTCCGAAACTGCTCATTTTGGGTTATTATCGCTCTACATCCTACTTGGTAAAGACAAGAAGAAAACAGACATTTAAAAAAAGTATTCAATTTTTATAGAAACGAAAAGAGGAAAGTTGACGAAGGGTGGAGAGTGAATTCATGCAATGGCACCTCTCAATTACCATGATTGCGTGAACACGATGGTCACGTTTTGGTACTGATAGCGTTCACGCTTTAATGTACGAAGTCTGTTTAACTGCAAACAACGTTAATGAATTCATCGAAGCTGCAATTGATACCGCTAGCAGAAACTTTTAGGTAAGAATATTATATATATATGTGTATATAATATATATATATATATATATATATATATTATATATCATATATCATATATGTATAATAATATATATATATATATCACTGGTGTGTGCGAATGTGAATATTAAGAAAAAATCTTTCAAGCCTATGATATGAATAAGAATTTTTTTTTTTTTTTCATTTTAAGGCAATTAACTTTTGAAAAAATGTCACACTGTCATGTCACGAATCTCAAACCCCGCACTTCTTAAACGGAAGATCTAAATATTTCTTCGTCTGAGGCTATGTAGCCAAATCAAGTTGAAAATGTTTCCTGTAGACTGAAAATCCGACGGACATTGAGCTTAGTCATGTTCTCAACTCAAAAGGAAATGAATATACTGTTTTGCATTGTAAGTAAAAAAACGAATCATCAAGTTTTTTAGACATCCATTGTTAAAGGAAAATGATTAGTATCATGACCGTCACAAAAAATAACACGAAGTAAAATCCAGTGGTGTCTTTTCTTTAAATAGTCGATAAGATACAATCAGCGAGTTCTTATATATAAATAGTAAAGTTTTTAATTGCTTTTACGAGGATTTCTCATCTTAATCTAGTCATAACTGGCGTGAAAATATTCCATTTAAAAGTCAACCTTCATTTTTACGTACCACATCATACTTTTTTTGTATATCCATAAACTCAAAGCAACCCGCCCTCTCTCTCTCTCTCTCTCTCTCTCTCTCTCTCTCTCTCTCTCTCTCTCTCTCAAGTGAAATACTTTTCAAAAGCTATCTCCCTAGGAAAGGAAAACCTGGTGGACACACCCAAACTTTCTTGATAATTTACGTCGGATTTGAGATATGTGAAGCTTTATTATTCCCTAAGGTGTCTCTGCATCTGCCGTGTTTCCATGTTACGTATCTATTGCCCATGATTACTGCATCAGACCTTTTTTCAGTTGGGTTAAACATCTGATACTCACAGTTACTGTGAATATATACTAAATAAGTTTGGTTTTATTTCAAGGAGTACTGAAAGGTTAAGAAAATTTATCTAAAAATACCCTAAATCAAATATATCGCTCTGGTTGTACAGTAAATATCGAAGTGTTACTCTTCTCTGCACTGGTGTAAAAACAAAGATACCAGGTCACCTTCAAATTCCTTCATTGTTTCATAGTTTTCCCCTCCGGAATTTCTGTAAATCTACCAGAAAGAACTGGACCGATGTAATGGGACTCCCCTCGTACCACTCATTCTGACTACCGTTAAAGAATCCGGCCAAATTCAACAGTTTCCTTAACTTAGTTTTTGGTTTTTAGCGATTCTTTCTTCCAGCGACATATTTCCAGTCATATCAAGGTTGTTACTCAGGGTAACATTCGCATCTTAAATCAACTGGCTTCTCAAAATGGCAAGTTGAACCAAAGGAGATACGGAAATCCGTAAACAGAAGTACAAAGGAAAAAATCTTCATGAAACAAAGTCACGATTATTTAACAGTCCTCTGACACACGAATACTTGAAGCTTTTAGAGACCAACTTGTTCCAGAATGTTCAGATTCGTTAGCAATGGTAAATAAAAAATGCCAAACTCCTTCTTTGAAAGAATATTAAAGCCTCTAGCTGTCTAGTATGCCCTTTTTGTCAGAACTACTGAAAGTCTTATAATACTCAAAAGCTAAATAATAACAAAAGCAACCAAAATCTTAATTGCAATATTAACTTACCATGAAAAATCATCATTTGTCAAAACAAATGTAATACTTTGCAGTATCATTCTCAAATCGATTTCTCTTCAACAAGAGCCTGACATTTGCGAGTGACCACCGACAGTACAGGAAGAACTACCCACCCTCCCAAAGCTGGTCTGCTTTAGCTTTTTTCTTTTTCTTTTTTTCTTTATTTTCTTTTTTTCTGTCTCTTGTATCGAGTCATGGCGGTAGAAATCCAGATGTTAAATGTCTGACGACCAAATTCCCTGTTATGAACCGAGAACTGGTTTCTTCTCTGAATTCGACTCAGCCTCTCTGGGCACTCGCCAACGCTTCGATTGGCCGTATTTTTATTGCCTCTGAAGTTCATTCACGCTTCGTTTACCAGGAAGAGGTAACTGAACTGTAAGCATTCTCTCAATCAATGGGGTGGATGATGGAAATCCCGTTCAGTTATGTTACTTGTAGCGAAATCTAATTGTGAATATGTAAGAAATGTACTACAGTCACAAAGAAATTTTTTCTTTAATTATCTGTTTTTTTTTACCGTGAAAAAATAGACCAATGTTGAAACTAATCTGAAGTGAACGTATTCTTTCGTCACATCTTGAATCTGCCCGTGTTTGTGTGTGTGTGTGTGTGTGTGTGTATGTCTTCGTATGTCATGGTTGGTTGTCCGATAATAAAAAGGAGGCCGGTTTAGCGACGATAAAAAAGGCACCAGAATGACGAGAAAACGCTGATATTACGAGCAGAAGACAGCAACGAGAGGCAAGACTACTTATCTCAAACTTTCCCTAAGCAATCACGCCCAGTTAACTACATAGAGTGACGAAAAAATCTAAAAAATTCAACTGATGATCAGTCATATACACAAAAAAAAGTTATAAACAATGTTAAATATTTCTAATAGCTTTTGTTCCTATGAAGAACTTGAAACGAATGAAAACTTTACCTACCTGTCTTCTCTAACGTAATTTTGATTATGTATTCTCACGTTACTGAATGTGACCTGAGGTAATTAGACAGGGGCGCTTATAAATTCGTTGCTTAGTTGCTCACAAGGACATGAATCCTGTAAGCACTACCCAATGAACTGAGGGTATTTTTTAGAATGAAGCATAATATTATATCAATGTACTCGGACAGAGGTACTGATCCATAGAAGTTACCATTTCTCACTACTGACAGGCAGAAGCTATCGCTGGTATCAAGAACACTAGAAACAATTCGATAAAACTTCTCTGAAGGCCAGTCTTGAAAATATCTGCCATACTTAAGAGACTCATAAGAAAATGGTGACTGCATTGGATCGTTACTTCTGTTCGAGTCCATGTTAATATAATGCATTATTCTAAAAAAAATTAGTTCATTTCATTGGGTACTGCTTACAGGATTCATGTCTTTGTGAGTAGCTACGCTACGCATTAATAAACCCCTTACTTCAGGTCACATGCAGTAACGTGAGAATAATCAAAAGAATAGCAACTTTTCGCCACCTTAATTACAGACATCACTCCAATCTCAGCTGTAAATAGGCCCGCAAAATTTATGCTAACTGTAATAACTGATATGTTGGTACTAATCCTAAGGACCACTTCATATGAAGACCTTTCTCGTAACTAAGGAACTATCACAATCCAAGGCTTTGCAGTTAAAAAAAAAGCTTTGAAAAATAGCCGTCTCCCTTTTCTACTAATTCAATAATATAATAATAATAATAATAATAATAATAATAATAATAATAATATAATAATAATAACTATAATCATAGTAGTCATAGAGAATTGGATTATCATTATTTAGATTTATTGGAATATGGTTTCTTTAGTTATGAGAGGCCTCCCTATATGAAGTGGTCCTTAGTGTTAGTACGAAGATATCAATTATTGCAGTCAACATAAATTTTGCGTTACTATTTACAGTAAATACTCACTCAAATATATATATATATATATATATATATATATATATATATATATATATATATATATACATATATATATGGATATGTATATATATGCATAAATAATAAACATATCTATATTATATATATATATATATATATATATATTATATATATATACATATATTCATTTACTCATATTTTATATATGTACATAACACACACACACACACGTATATATGTATATATATATATATATATATAGTATATATATATAGTAATATATATATATATATATATATATATAATATATATTTGAATGAGTAATTTTGAGTAATTTTGAATATTCAGAGTCTTTAATCTAGAAATTATGCCATAAAGTATAAGTACTTGGGAACGGTCTCCATTCTTGATATCATTACAAAATAAAGTTAGGCTGTTTTTTTTTTTAATTATGTAGAGATTGCCTGTGGAGATGCTGAATGAATCGTAACCCAATTATCATTGCAGAAAGTTATTTATTGAGTTAAGTGGTGAATTCATGAAAAGAAAAAGGAATTATCTGTTCATAAAAGTAACAAAGCATTTTTCTCTGTTCTTCGACATCTTCTATATAAAACTTTTCTACGTTAATTAGTCAGTATAAAGCTAACGTCTGTATGCATAAACCACCATACAGGTAAATAGACAGACGTATAGATATATTTATTATTAAGATATTTCGGAAAAAAGTAAGGCAACAGTCACACCCACATTCATACTTTAACTTCTGAACCACCGATGAGATCCTGTGCAGAAAACCTCTGCAACATTAGCCAGCCGCTTTATATAAAACTACTGTGCCATCCACCCATATATACAATACTTCTTAATGCCATTTTTCCACTAATCTTTGAGGTTTTCTTTCCTCTATCATACAAGCATTCCGAATTATACACCCTTTTCGTCAATCTATTGCCCTACTTTCTTCCTAAGTCACCTAGCAATTTCAGAACAGTCTGATCCATTTTTCCATCTTAAAACCTTTTAGCCATTTCCACGTACCTCCACATATCTCGCTCAGTCATTTCACTTTGAACCGCATATATAATGCAAACATTTTATCTCAAAAGTTCCGTCCTATTTTATTTTATTCAGATTCAGCATCCACACCATTTCTATAAAGAGAGCTGACTCAAGAGTGCTTACATATATTCCTACCTTGATTCCATAGACCCCAAGACTCTTCCTATATTTTTGCATACTCTTTTGCTGCTTCCTAACTTTAAGCACTCTGTGACTTACCTTTTCTCTCATAGTAACGTCACCCCTTAGATGTACTCCAAAATACACAAGCAAATTAACAGCTTCCATTTTTTCCATCATCCATATTACTGTTCCCTAGATTCACTTAAAACCTCGCTCTTGCAAACGTTTACTCTTAACTCCTTTTCTCCTCCCACCCGCCCCCACCCCCGACAACGTTGTACCCACATCTATTGTCTTTCTAGAGTTCTCTCTGCTGTGCTTTAACAACTGAAAATATGTTAAACAACCGTACATTCTTCGTTTCCAGTATAAACGCTTTTATCACTTCCATTAATCTTCTGTATCGCGAACTCTCAAAACTCCCAACATGGCCTCCTTATCGATTCTATCATAAGATTTTACTGCCAGTCGGTGCCACAGGCGGATTTTTCCGTATAGTTTAAAACTCCTCCCTTACGTTTGTCATAGCAAACATTTAATCCACATATGTTTCCTTGTTCTTCCCTCTCATTCATTCTGTCATCTGCCTTATTTTCTTGATGAAAATCCCATCAAACCTTTTGTTGTACACTGAGTTGTTATAGTAACATAATTCTAATTGCCGCGTCCACTACCTCCACCTAAGAACAGTTGAACAATAAATTATTCCTCTCATTCATTCCTTCAAGCACTTTTCCATCTTCCATAAATACGTTCCAGACCTTGTTCGTCCCCTTAATCACGCTATCGCCACCTCCATCAATATCTCATTATGTCCCATCAGCTCCGGTCCTTCCAGTCTCCAACCTCCTAATTACCTTCCATACCTACTTAGTAATCTCTTCTTCAGATATTCTGAAATCTATATTGACTGTTTTCCTTCCCTCGTCACTCAGCCCTGCCTCCTATCTATCTTCCACATTCAACAGCTCGTCAAGATATTCACCCCTTCCACCAAAACTGAATTTACATCAGAGAGCATTCTTCCCTTCTCATCTTTTATTCTGATAACCATTTTTCCTTAACTTTTCTTTCTGCATTTGCTTTCCAGAAGAGCAAAGTCATTTCCTTCCCTGAGGTTGTTGCTCGCCTTCACCCCGCAATTCTTTTTTTCTCACTTGCTTTCTTATTTCTCTCACTTTCTTCTTGACTACCCTACCCGTCCTCCTATATACGTACACATCTTTTCTGTCATGCTGTTGAATCTAAAAAAAAAATACTCTTCATTCCATCATTTACACTTTTTAATTCTTCATATTACCTTCCTATACCTACAAAAATTCTAACCTATTATTCCTCTGTTTTTCCTTGTATACCGTTCTCTAATCACATTTAAATCCATATTTTTACTCTCCTATTTTCTAACTTAGACTAATTTCAACATTATATTTTGCTTCAACTGATGAAGATCAAAACATCATTCAACTTGTTTTTCCTCTACAAGCAAACGCTTTCCTCCCATTTTCTCTTTCCCAAGAACACTTATGACATCTTGTTTGGAAACCACGTATTACCAACAATCAAGCAAATTTCCAAACACATTTCCACAAGACTTTTCATTTTCATTTACCTTAAACACCTCTTACTAACACCGCCAACTCTTTCTGTCACTGACATTTGCACGTAATTACTTAGCACAGCCACCCTTTTATTTCATATCCTCCAAACTCAGTCAAGCACAAATTCAAACTTCCTCTCCTCTGAAAATGGGCGAAATATGCACCTTCATTATATACAAACACGCAAATAAAGAGATGGAAGATGAAACAAATATACTGATAACTATACTGAGTATCAGTCTGAGTACAAAGTAACTCGAAAGTCAAAACATCTCTGGTAATTACAAGGAAACGACAGACTTCATCGGCTGCAGCTTCCACCATCGCCCGAGGTTCCGTTGCAGCTACGGAAATTTGGACTGTCCTTGCATCGCTTGCTCAAAAGACCAAGGCATTCAATAAGAATGGAGAAGGGATGATGGGAAAATTCTTAATGAAAACAGTAAAATCTTTAAACACTAGAATCTTCATCAATAACTCATAAGTCATAATTCACAATTCAATTTGTACTTTGTGTTTGTACCCTTTCGCTATTATGAAGATTAGCTCCTACTGGGTAAATCATGATTACACAGAACACACTTTCACGTAAATTAAAATTAACCACACACATTTCTTGCTCTGAGGCAGGTGACAATGGGCTACAGCATTCAGTTTCGCAGTAGGTCGTAAGGGTGAGGTTGCTAACCCCCTCAGCATTTATCTTGACACCACTAAACGCTAGTCCCCTTTATGGCTATGGATGGATTCGTGGGAGGTAGACTGGGAGCAATTCATTGTCCTCGCAAACGCGAATTAAGCATTGCGCCATGCAGATACGGCATCCACTTGGGTGACTGCACCTCATCCACTATTGGCAGTGGAGTCCATACGTCGCTGTGGCCCACCTCCCCCGACACCCCCCCCCCCAACCCCCCCCCCCCCACACCCACTCTCTCTCTCTCTCTCTCTCTCTCTCTCTCTTCTCTCTCTCTGTCATATAAAGACGAAAGCGCTTGGATTTCTGACTATCATTTTCTTTTGGTATTCGCTTTAAATCTTTTAATATAATATATAATATAAAATTATATATATATATATGATATATAATATATATATAAAATTATAATATAATAATATATATATATTATCTATATATAATATTAGGCGGTATTTATTATGTGTATTTGTAATAGCGTCCAGAGGCGAATATGTATATGTGCATACCAGAACGCAAATAGGTAGCTGTCCATTACCTAATGTATGACCTACTCAGCTAAATGAGAGCCACAAAATAAGTGCTAATTGCAACAGATTATCGATATTGAAAGCGAAACCGTCTTTTAGGAAACGGCATGAATACAGTTGGTTCGACCCGCAGACCCACTCCTGCCCTTTACAGCTCCGTTTTCTCCATAAAAAAAAACTGGTCCACGGGGCTGGGCCACATGAATAAAAAGAAAAAAAAATGGCAAGTCCGTTTGAGCAGTGGTATTCAGCCGAGAATAGAACAGATGCAATGAAAACGGGCGTCAACAGAAAACGAGAAAACGGAACTTGTCTTAAATAAAATTGTTTCGTTCAGCATACTGCAAATTCTTTTCGCAGATTCACTTTTCGCAAATTCGCAGTTTGCTGTAACATTTATTTTTTTTATGGACTAAATACTAGTAAAAAAATTTGTTCAAACTTCTTATGTTTTTTAGAACAAAATTTAACAGGAAAAGTTGTATATTGGATTTCTTACGGAATGATGTAAAGTAGCACACATTTCACTGCTAGAAATAAATTCATCAAGATTCTAGCAGTAAATTACTGCAGTTACTTCACCTGAAATCTTGAATCAGGCGGGAGTCGAATTTTCCCCTGGTAACTGGAAATGAAGTATCTGTACCCAGGCTCCTTTGCTCTCTCTCTCTCTCTCTCTCTCTCTCTCTCTCTCTCTCCTCTCTCTTTCAGAATAGGCATGGGTATTCTATTTATATAAACACTTAAGAGTAAACAGTAAATAAACAGACTATATTTTACGTAATCCCAGAGAGCAACGGTTGTCCAATAAAAGTTGTTGATATTATACACGATTTTCGCGATCGGATTCACCATCAACGCGTTTGTGAAACCATTTTCATTCATAAAAAAAAAAAGAAACGCTGAAGTAAATTGGCCACGTGATTCTTGAAGCTGGTTGACTGAAGAGAAGAATGTTGTCAAAAGCACAACAGGATTAAAAACAAAGCTTACAATTACTTGAAATCAGTATAATCTCCTGACACACAGTTCTTATGAGAGTACAATGTCAGAACATATGTTGCCTCAATGTAAAGTATCTACCAACCTTACCATCGTGCGTGAGTATATATATATTATATATATATAATATATATAATATATTCTATATTATCATTATATGTATATTTGTATATTTAAATATGATATATATACAGATATATGTATATTTATTAATATATATATTTTAGGTTTCATAATATATATAGATATATATATACATATATATACTTTATATGTATCTATATATATAATATATATATATATATATATATTATATATATATACACACACATATATATATATATTTATATATATATATATATATATATATATATATATATATATATATATATATATATATATATATATATATACACACATATATATATATATGTATATTTATATATATATATATATATATATCTATATATATATATAAATTTACACATTACATCTATTCACATAAATATACAGATTATATATATATATATATATATATATATATTATATAATATATATATATGTGTGTGTGTGTGTGTGTGTGTGTGTTGTGTATGTGTGTGTGGGGGTGTGTGTGTGTGTATATATATGTATATATAAACGTATATATATGTACAAATTTATACACATTATATCTATACACATAAATATACATTTATATATATACACATATATATATAATATATATATATATATATATATATATATATATATCGTAATCAATTCAAAGTTCTTTGTAACCTTCCCATTCTGTCAACACTAATACTATCAGCAACACCAATAAAATTATTTACATCAGCAAAGTGCATGCTGTGAGACTGAGAACAACCTTCGTCAGATAAAATACGCATTAAATCATAAGACAGATGACACAGCATTTGCCATCTGTTAACGTGTTACTCAACCTGTAACCTTCTCCGACGCCTGAAGACTCCCAGAGTCTATTTTTTGAAAACGTGGAAACATTACTTGGCATATTATCATGACATAAGTTTCTGAACCCGAAAGAACCACGCCCTGTGCGTATGTCGCGATGTTCGGCGTCTTCGTACTTCATAACCCGTCTTCCTGTTTCATTCCTTCTTCTGAATCGATAAAAAGTGTCCTTAGTCTAACAGAGAATTCTCGTCAATGCATCATCCCAAAATCTGCAAAGTCGGTCATGCCCAGATACCTTTCGTAATAAACTCCTTTCCCAAAAGACTCAATCGATCACTTTAAACACTGGAAAAGTTTACCGTATTAATTGAAAATAAAATTGAATATAAAATTTAGGCCAAAAGTCACGCACTGGGACCGATGAGGTCATTCAGCGCTGAAAAAGAAATTAACCGAAAAAGGTTTGAAAAGTGTAACAGGAGGAAAACCTCGCAGTTGCATTATGAATCAATTGTTAGCAGAGGGTGGAAAGTAAAATGGAAGAAGGACAATATGAAAGGAGGTACAGTAAAAGGAACGAAAGGGGTTGCAGCTTGGGGGCGAAGGCATGCTGCGAAGAAGCTTAAGAAATGCCTACAGTGCACTGCATGATGGTGCACTGACGGCACTACCCCCACTACGCTGTTTGCCGCCTTAAGGAAAAGAATAGACAAACCGATGTATCTGAAATATGAACAAATCGCCTGGAAACGGTCAGGCAGGTAACGCTCATAAATAAATATACTCACCAACCTATTATGGTGAGGCAACGTGATAACATAAATATACGATCCAGAACATTGCGGTATGAACCACTGATACACATCAGTAAGCAAACACACACGCTACATATACCATGTAGATTAGGCATGCTATTTGAATGTAGACAAAGGAGATGATTATGAGCCGTTGAAGATTGAAGTTTAGGAAAGGAAAGTTTAAAGTGCTTTCTGCAGAGGAAGAGCAAGTGGAAAATATTATAGGTATAAATAGAAATTGAGTGACGACGGGAAAAATACGGGCTACGCGGCTCTCAACAAACTAAAGTCGGCCAATTTCTCGCTCTCAATATAAAACTGAATGAACCTTCTTCGGTCCTTCTGCCGAACCTGGTTTCTTCTGTATCTCCCATCTCAGGAATAATTGCCCAAAAGAAATCGTTTTACTCGAATTTTTTCATCTTATAATTTTTTTGGCATTTATGGTGACAAATAAAAAAAGTTGTCGTATGTGGTATTTAACCTTAGATTCATTTATTGTTGTTTATAGTTGACTTCATTCTCCGGAAATTCCCGGCCTGTTCGTAAGGCCCATCAATCGATTTTGCCTGAAGAGTGGTCGTTTTACCAAACAAGGCCCGTGTCTATAAAATCGAGCGTTACTTTCTGTTTTATTAGCTTAAAAGGTCAGTCAGCTTGAGAAAGTATAGTAGTTCATTACAATAACACTCTAGAGGAAAATGACATTTGATAAAAAAAAAATTAAGAGGCTGAAAAATATATACGAATGTCCAGCTAGGTCGGTATTTCAAGTATACGTGGGAGGATTAACCTCGGCAACCCAGTGGCCTCTTTAAGAAATCTTATTGTTTCAGCTCTAAAGTGTCTGTCACTGACTAATTGCGCTGATCATTCAGAGGGCGGACTGTGGGAACAGAAGGTTACATTACAAGAAGGTCTTGCCTAAGAATGATACAATGGATGTAGCCATTCAGTGGAAATACTTGGACATAAAGCGCAGGAAACCACTTTTCTTGTAGAAATCCAAAGGGGATAATGGATATAAGTCATGACAATAATAAGAACAAGGCTATTTCATTACTTGCAGTGGTGAAGCAGTTTCACAGGAATGTTCACTTGGCCGTGGTCTAAATTCGGTTCCAGGACTTCGAATGTTCTTTTTGGAAGTGGCAAAAAAAAAGCCTTATGTATCTGAGCCTTGGCCGCACAATATATCTAGATTTTATTCTTTTCAATAGAAAATGTGTTCTCATACACCTCTCCTTCTCTCTCAATATAATATATCTGATATATACTGTATATATATATATAATATATATATATATATATATATATATATATTATATATATATAGGAATAACTTGATCACGAAATATATAAAACGTGATGCTATGTTTAAATAAAGGTGTGCATGTGCGTGAATTTTGTCACTTATTCACGCGAGACTTTTTTTATACTCACTAATGTTAAGCAAC
>NC_061110.1:69547947-69550447 GCF_015104395.2 Macrobrachium nipponense | reverse complement strand
AGTCACAGACTGACAACAGCAGAAAGGACAAATAGCAAAGAGGAAAATCTTCCTAAGGGGTGAGATGGGAAGGAGGAGGACTTGTGAAGAGTAGAGTCTCCTGCATATTAATGAGTAGGGGGAGGGAGGGTCTCACGTAGGTCAGTTATTTGGAGGTGATGAAGAGTTGAAGAGAATAATCATTTATGACAACAAAGAATTATGAATGAGACTCTTAGAAATTTTCTTTGCTTTAAAGTTTTGCCAAGTATTCTAATGAATGCGTTTTTAAAGTTTGCAATTTTTTGGATTGGTTAGAAGAATGAAGCTGAGTTGAACATGATTTTTAATCAACCCTTTATTTTAGCTATTTAATTTTGATTTATACAAATTTACATACCAGTTCATGAAAACATTAGCCTGAATTTTAAAATCAAAGTGATGATTAAATAGTGTTCACAATAACAGGAATAGAGTAATCAGGAAAGAAATCTGACTAAACGGTAACAAGTGCTGATTAAACCTCTTATTTGGCTTTATATTAAAATGGTTACGAGACCTGACACAGGATTCCTTGGATGCTTGATAAAAACAATCCATCGAAGAACACAAATATAACAACAAAAATCTTAAAAAAAAAGACCCTAATTATTTCACGTTAAAACAAAAGTCAATTGAAAGTACTATAGATGAGGTGGGAAGTATAGCATATAAAAATCATGCACAGACTGAATACGAAAAGAACAGCTTAAAATAAAACGTGTGGTAAAAACCGGAGAGGAAATCTCTGACTTACCCAATCGGCAATAATAATGCATAGAGAGACAACAGGTAAAAGTGGTCGGAATCTTGAAAATAAAACGAAAAGCAAAAACTTATTTTCAGAGAAGGTGCATGCTACGCAGAGAACTGACTGTCATTCGGTTACTTAACTGAACACAAAACAATAGGAAATATTATGTAAAGATACGATTGTGAGAAAATTATGTAAGGAGGCAAATGCATTTGTTATCAACGGACAGTGACGTGAAAGTGAATTCCGTTGCAGTACAATGTTTGTTGTCAACCTTAAAGACAAAAGTATTTTTATACATGTAAGTCTGGCTCATTTACCTTAAGTTTTCATATTTCGAGAGCCTTACTCTATACACACAATTGAATATGAATAAACACAATTTAGTGTATGTACTCGTATGTATAGTAGGTAAAAATATTCAGTGTGCAAAATATGAGTAAAAACGACTTAAAATTTATAAGAATAACAGAGTAAGTAAATTCTAGTTTATAACAACCACGGAAGAAACTCTCTTCTTATCAAAACACAAATCTGAGTTCAGTTTGCTTGTTTAAGATTATGGTTCGCACCACCACCTTTGCTCTATGGCATTACTTTCACTGGCTTTGAAGTTACAAATACTGGGTATACGGTGTGTGATCTTTAAGTAATAATGTTGTTTGAGCAGATATATATTGTGAACGCACACACACACACACACACACACACATATATATATATATATATATATATATATATGTGTGTGTGTGTGTGTGTGTGTGTATGTATGAATATATATTATATATTATATATTTATAATATATATATATATATATATTTATATCTATAATGTATACATGTGCGTGGGTTATGTGTGCGTATTACGCACATACATACCTAAGTATATATAGATGATTTACTATAGCATGGGCCAAGTCAACTACTGAGCAGTGATCCCACGGTCATCTGTAATTCCGAGAGCACCCATTACAATGACTTTCTTCTTTCCAACAGAGAAGCTTTAAGTCTCTCTTCCTGCAACAGCTTTTCCTGACTTTTATTTATACAGTAACCTCCCACCCTTGAAGAGGCAGGTCGACCGCGTCCTTTGCGGTTAAGCCTCACCAGTCTTCTCTCCTCATGATTTTTAAACAATCTTATTTTGATTCTGCTCTAGACAAAGGTATCTAGATGTTCATCGCAACGCCATTATCATCATCAGAAAGACAAAAAATAATAACAAGTAAAAGATACCCCGAATTTTCTTCGACGCAATCGACTTTTCTGTAAAGCGTATAATCAAGGCCACCGAAAACAGATCTATCTCTTGGTGGTCTTAGTATAATGCTGTATGAGCTGCGGCCCATGAAACGTTAACCATGGCCAGTTGGTGGCCTGTCCTATATCGTTGCCAGACGAACGATTATGGCTAACTTTAACTTTAAATAAAATAAAAACGACTGATGCTAGAAGACTGCAATTTGGTAAGCTTGATGATTGGAGGGTGGATGATCAACTTACCAACTAGCAGCTCTCTAGCCTTAGTAGTTTTTAAGATCTGAGGGCGGACAGAAAAAGTGCAGACGGACAGACAAATGTCCTTAACAATTGATTCTGTTATGTCTTCGCTTGACAATGACAATTCTGTTTCAAGGAGCTTGCACTCAGAACCCCCAACGGCCTCCCACCCGGCGTGTGCTGAAATTTAGTGACGATATTTTTGGTGTGACCTTTTTGCTTGATGAC
>NC_061110.1:69530447-69540447 GCF_015104395.2 Macrobrachium nipponense | reverse complement strand
TATAAACTGTATCAGTTAAGGTTCGGTCACGAAGTGGTTCTCGATGCCAGGTTGGTTCTGCTTGTTGCTGTAGTGGGCTGGGCCATTGCTTTGACAGAGCGTGTCTCTTTATATTATCCTTTAAAACCTAAAACAGATTGCGTGTGAAAGGGACGATCCTGTACTTTAGTAAAGGTTAGTTTTCATGAACTTGACCCACTGCTTAGGAAGGCCACGCCGTGAATGCTTTTTAGGAAAAGAAATCTTACATCAATACTATGTTTTCCCTCTCTCTCTCTCTCTCTCTCTCTCTCTCTCTCTCTCTCTCTCTCTCTCTCTCTGTGCATAAACTGCACAAATTGTCACTTATTCCTTTCTAAAATATGAAGCATATGTTGTTGGAACCTTTCGACGTCCTTGTTTTAGAAAAGAATTAGGTGACTGTCGACACTGGAATTTCCTTAACAGCAAGGTAATCACTATTTAGACCGAAAAGGAGAGAGAGAGAGAGAAAAAAAAGGTGGTTGGAGGTTGCTGGGGAATAGGCTTATTTACCGGGCTTTCATCCACATTGAAGTTAACAAAATGATCTCTTTGAAGTCTGTCATGGTTCCAGCAACCCCAACGTTCCCCCCCTCCGCATTCTCCTCCACACAACCAGTTGAAAGACTTCCGAACAAGTTCTTCGAATTCTAGTCAGTGATTTGACTTTTTCAAACTGACTATCACATTAACAGAAAGCGAGAAGCCTGTTTGCTGTAAAATTCTCGAATATCACGTCCACCCTGAAGAAATTGCACTTGTGAATAGTGTTAGAATCCGCCCTTTGAATGGTCTTCGTTTAAAGTGCGAAGGTACAGAGTTCTTTCTCTTAATCATTGTTTTTACTGTCAACATAAATATGCAACCTGTTGAGGTGTTAGATTCATTTACTATAAAGTAGACTTATTAATCATTTTCTGGCAATGAGGAGTTGCATATTCTCGCCTAGATTTTGTAACATGAAGGATAATTCGTAAAGATGTCTTGACTTTTCTACTATCAACCTTGTTCAGACGATAGCACTGATTGAGGGAACAAAACTGATATTGTAATTTGATTTCACTGTTGTTTAAACGCCAGCATATATAAGGCCTCAAATATGGTTTGACATCCAGCTCAGTATACCTCAGGAATAACTTACACGCAAGGGAAATTATAATCATAAGTGCTTCGTCCTCGACAAGATTCGAACCGATGCTTAGTTTGGAGACAGCAATAGGCAGTTACTTGGACCACCCAACTATCTTGATAGGTAGGTGGTCTAAATCACTCCTTGTCTGAACCAACGCTGCTCTTCATCTTCCAATCGCTCTATCATCTGTCTTACTCGCCTCATACATTTAGAAAAAGGAACAATGATTTGCTTTAATCAATTCCCAAGAAATCTTTCTCTCATGCTGAAAGACCGTAAATCTTAGGTAGGCATAATTTGTATATGACCATAACACGACGTTTATCTCTAGTTATCAGTAACTCTTCGATGCTTTAATGGTAGGTATCATATTCAGAGAAAGAAACTTTATAATCGCATTATCGCCACTGTACAATGGTTACAATGGTGATTCCATCAACTGTGGGGCTTTCCATTCGTCAGCCTTTGAATTGACCTCATTACATGCTCATCAGACACTTCCTCAATCATTTCCATTCCTAAACCTTTCCAACCTTGCGTCATTCAGCTGTGCCTCTCTCTGATTCTCCATATTAAACTGTCTTTCCAAATACTCACCCCATCTTTCCATTTGCTCTCTAACACCCATTTTTTATTGGTTTTTTCTTCTACATCATTCATGTAAAACGAATTCTCATTCGCTGAGGTGAATGAGAATTCACCCACTTCCCTGTAATTTATGATTTGCCCTCATTTACATTCTTACTTTACTCGTGAAAGCACTAGCCACTCTTCTGTATACCTGAACATCTCATCTGCCATGTCGTCGCACCTCAAATAATCTACTTTTTTCACAAAGCCTAATTTCCACATACCATGCACAGACACTCACACGCACACACACACACACACATATATGTATATATATATATATATATATATATAATATATATATATATATATGTGTGTGTGTGTGTGTGTGTGTGTGTGTGTGCGTGTGTAATAGGAAAAATACAGTATATCTTAGGTAGACATAATTTGTATAGGACCATAACATGACGTTTATCTCTAGTTATCAGTAAATCTTCGATGCTTTAATGGTAGGTATCATATTCAGAGAAAGAAACTTTATAAAACATGTTATTAAATAACTAGATGTTCCTTCTGTTATCAAGATTCTTACATTACAAAGCAATAATGTAATTTAACAATTCTGGTTTAAACTAGTGTGATGAAAGTGCACGATCAGAAAAGCAGAATTCTCTTCTCCCAACCCTCGCAGACACAAAAAATCAGAAATAAAAAAAAAAAGATGCCGCAGAAAATCTGAGTCATTCCTGGTCTGCATGTTGCCAACATCTCGTGTCGTTTGTCCATGCCAGGCATTAATCGTATACAATGGTTGGTTTCCGTCTGATGGCATTTTGAGGAACTCATGACACTATAAGTCTTCAGCGATCATATCTCAAGGTCGGAAACGTCTTATCAAACGGCTTAGACGGTGGAAAATGAGAGGGAAAAAAATTTTTGATTTTTCGTCAGGCCATCTGACGCTTGACGAGCTGATGACCTCGATGCGGCGACCAAACACATACTGTAATGCACCAGATTCACTATAATTCAAGACCGCAAATGCAGCTCCAAGATCTTCTCGTGTCTTGGGAAGCCTTGGATCTGATGACATAAGTTAAACGGCAAATAAGTTTAGTGGATCCCAAGGACAATGTCCAAAGCGGTTCTCTTTGTAGAACCTAAGAGAGTATCAGCCCATTGTTACCCCAAGTACCGAAAGGTTATTTGACTTCATCTGATCAGGTCACGTTCATAACAGGAATTACCGAACAAGTAAGTCACGAGAAGATTAGGGAGCATAAATCTTGTAACGGCTATCAGTTGCTAATCAAGATCGTAAATCTCTTACACAACATTGTAGACGTATAATTCGTTGATAATCTCACACAGTTATCAACAACTTTCCCTGAACTATGATTTATCGTTTGCATTGGTGAAATTTTCCAAATAAGTATATCACAACAAATACCATGATAAGATCCTTACATGAACAACCTTCGAGTGAAGTTTATCTGTAGGGCAAAATAGTAATGGTTGGGGACTGCTTTTGTATTCCAAAATATAAATTCAAGGCCGACTACGCTTGAACAAGGCTTGAGAAATTTAGTTATATAAGGAGGAGTTGAGGTCTTTCTTCTTTTAAATACTATAATATACGGTCACAGCAAAGTAAAGCACATCTGGAGAAAATACGGCCTTGATATTCACTGTTGTTTCAAATCGATTTTTAATACATTTATGGCGTATGGTGAAAATTGTATGAAAAAAATGGATAGTGAATACGTCAGTCAGGCATAAGACAGTAAGATAGACAGGCAGACAGGCACCTTATGTTTTTGGGTCTAATAACTGTGACATTGTGATGACAAGCAGGGACGAAACCTGCCAATACAATTTGGGAAATAACCAGACACATTTCGCAACGAATAATGATAAATTTAAATTTCAAAAGCAACTGTAATTCCCCATTAAGATGACAATGCTTCATTCAGACAGATCGTTCAGATCATGATAATCTCGGCCAAGTGAAGGCGGTCAAAAGCTAAAACTGAAAAAAAAATTCTATTGATAAAATACCAATTTCTCATAGAAACTAGGAAGTACATAATATGATAGATATTGATAGGAGCATTCACGTTTCGCGAATTCTCATTAGATTAATTCACAATTCATACACGATCACATATATACCGATGACAGCCTTATCGCTGGCTTTTAATGATCAAATACTTTCGAACCTGCCTTACTATTTTATTCATTTTCATGATTATACGAATAAGAAAGCCTTATTTTACATCCTTTGTTCAAAGGTAGTTTTGCAATTATAAATGAGCACAAAATGAAGAAACCCTGGCCTACTGCAGACATTCAGTACATGAGCGTACACACAAACATACAGACATACATGCATACATACATATATTATATATATATATATATATATATATATATATATATATATATATATATATAGAGAGAGAGAGAGAGAGAGAGAGAGAGAGAGAGAGAGAGAGAGACCATGGCCTACTACAGAAAGCCAATACATGAGTATACACACAAACATACATTCATACATATGCGTGCATACATATGTATATATACATATATATATATTATATATATATAAATAAATACAGTAAAATATAGAGTTGCAGAAATGCTTTAGTAATGACTAGACGTCGCTTAGCTACCACAAAAATAGAAAAGAAAAAAAAAACATTCTCTACTCACATTACCTACTGTATCCCATAACTACGAAGCATTTCAGGAATGGGGTCAACACATCCATCCACTCAAAGGAAAAAGTCTCCATAAAGCCAGTGTTATCAGCCCTTCCACCCAGGTATGCATAATAAGTAAGCGAGCACGTAAGCCAAGGAGCCCCAGTCTTGCCGTAAATACCAAAGAGTGACGTAGCAGGAACCGGGCAAGGCCTGGCGGGGGTGGGGGTGGTCCCAGAAAGGTATTGTGTGGGTGTTGTGGGTAGAGGTGGGGGGTCGGGGGTTACTCTGAGGGGACGGGAGGGTTTTGGCAAGCGCAGCACTTTTTCGAACACGACTGGTATGGATTCTGCGTCCATTCGTGATGTTGCAGATTTGATCAAGTGAATGTGAATGTTACTGATCCTTCAATAACTGACTCAGTTCTAACGAAAAGCATAGAGAAGCTTGTGAATAATTATGGGGATATAACTTTAAGGAAAAAACAGGGAACACTTTCATTTTCAACGGAATTTTAGTGAGATTAGTTGAATCCTCCGGTAGTTTAAAATCTTTATTGCATTTATATTTTCTTTAAGGATTTTGTCAAACTCAGGATAATCGCTATCAATCTGGAAAACAAATTACATTCACTTCTCGAGGGATTTCCCCGTTAGATGGTGCACTTGATTACTGTTGTTATAATCCCCTGGGGATAGTGGAATTCCCTGGAAAAGAGAGAGAGAGAGAGAGAAAAGGCCCGGATCCCAGGGCCGCTACCCACCTCTGGCTCCCATGCCTTCACCCCTACCCCCACCACGCCCATTCAAAAGAGGTAAAAGTTGCGCTGCAAGTGGTATGCTCTATCCTATACATTGTACATGATGAGCTGATTCTCTTAGAAATGAAGTAAAGAGATAAAGATATCTTAAAGTTGCTGCCGTACTTCATCCTATACTCTGTTTTTTTTCATCTGTCCATCCGCCAGTGGTCTTTTTGTATGGTAACACTGCGTCCCGGGCTTGAAATAGTTACGCTGTGTAAGTTTTAGGTAAATAAAGGATATCTGGTTGTACATTTGCAACTGAAAAGTGTTTTAATAATTTACTGCATGCGAATTACACCGTTAATATTCGAAATAGGATATTGTTATTATTGTCGAATGTAAGCTGCCTTTTCGGGGTGGCGAATGGAACAGCCAGACGCAAATTCCATCAAACAGATACTAAACCAAGTTACGTCATATCGTATCTGGCTGAAACGCACTTTATAAAAATTAACAGTACATACTGATATACTTACGTATAATGAAGTAATACGTTGACATCTTGCCGTAGTGAATAGCGAGAGAAGCAATTTCCCAGTCCGCTCTGCGTCTGGCTGTTCCATTCGCCACCCCGAAAAGGGAGCTTACATTCAACAATAATAACAATAACCTATTTCGAATATTAATGGTGTAATTCGCATACAGTAAATTATTAAAACACTTTTCAGTTGCAAATGTAAACCCAGATATCCTTTTATTTACCTAAAACTTACACGTAGCGCAACTATTTAAAGCCCGGGACGCAGTGTTACCATACAAAAACCACACAGGCGGATGGACAGATGAAAAAAAACGGAGTATAGGTGAGTGCGACATCACCCGAGCAAAGTTTACTGGGGATGATGAGTAATAAAAAAAAATTGTCGCTGTAGCTGTTTTATACTTCATGAAGGGATTATTAGAATGCAAAAATGCAACATCCCGGGACCTTTCTCTCATGCTTAAACTAGAAGAGCATCCTTTTTAGGCTTTTTTTCTTATATAGCTTCAGTCCACACCGTGAGTAACTCCGTCTTTGGCAATAGTACGCGTTAATCATTTCACAGAATATCTGCTCATTTATTTTCCATATTACTGAAATGTAGTGGTCTTGAGGTCCCGAAAGGATGAATTACTACTTTAGAGTGCAGTGGACTACTGTCTTAATTTGTATGACTTTTCTTACGTCTACATAGGCAGGTGCTTGATCATATTTTGTTGACCTGTTTATCTTTACTGACTTTATCTGCATACAGTTCTTGGCCGTTTTGTTTTGTTGAAGTTTGTTTATCAAGTTGGTTTTATTTCTGCCTCGTTTTTTGTATCACATGAACTTGTGCCCTTGCTGAATGACAACATTAATGATAGTTCAGCATCACGAGAAATGTTCGTATTCCGTATTCTTCTGCAGACCAGCTTTTCAGAAAAAATATCGAAATGAGTTTTTCATTCTTATAATTAAAGCGCAGTAATAATTCACCATCAAAGTATCGGGCTTCAGTGGAGTATTCATCACCACAAACTCAAATATAGCTTTCTTCAGTTATTTACAGTTCGGTGCCTGCTTATACTTAAGGTTGTCTTGAAAGGCGAATTACAAAATAAATATTTTGCACGTAAATCTGTAGCCTATTCACATCAACCTAACATTGCTCATGTGGTTGCCAACTATTTTGCTGTAAATATAACTCTGGCTTGGTTTTAATGATGTTTTTATATTTTAAATCACTAATTTTTTCAAAGTCTACATAGCAGGTATTCAGAAACGTATTCATTTCATCTTACCATTCATGTAAGAACATCGCCCAAATCTCAGCAAGAGCGGGTAAGCCACAAGAATCGAGCAGTCGTGTGACTCTCAGTCTAAAGAGTTCCTCCAACCGGGAATTGAGGAAACGTGACCGACAGTAGCGATCGGAGATCACGATAAGTGATGCTCATGCCAACGATCATGTCATGGAACACGTGGTTCTGTGGTATGCAGAAGAGACGCGGAAAAACGGATCGCATTAAGAGTGTTCTCTTGTCATTGTTTGGCTTCAGGAATGCTTTCGCAATGAAAGATGTTTTCTGCGGTGCGTCTGGCTCTGGTGGGTCGGCAAATGATGACAGCATCACGTACAGTCGATTGATTTTCAGGAATAAATCAAGATTGTGCTTTCTAAGCCATTTTCGATTAAAAGAGGGCCAGTTATTTCTCCATTGTTTGAGAAAATTCAACAAAAAATTCCAGTCTTTTTTATCTATTTCTTCTGCTTTTCGTCTCACATTCAATTATCAGAATATATTTCATTCTTTGACCATTTAAATAGAGAACTGACTTCAATAATCGTAGCAAGCAGTTAGCGCCACTTTCTCTCACAAAACTGAAAGTTTCCTATTTCCAGACTGTCGCCTAACTAATATGTGTCTCCGGTGAGGAAATTCCTAAAATGGTATCAGAATGGTTCAAATTCTTTTTCATTTACTTTTCCGTGTAAGTAACTATGATTTTTCTAGTCAGAAACTGGGACGGAAAACTTTCAGTGTAATTTTGGTTTGTTTAGGGGCGCTTCTCAGTAACGAGGGTAAGATTGCTTCAAATTGGTCGGGAAGGTTGACACTAATAAGCGCAACAGCGCAATAAACTGAAATCATTAGGAAAACAAGTAAAAAATACACCGACGTTTTTTCGGCGCAGTCGAGTCTCTGTACAGCTTAAAATGCTGTATGAAATTCAGTCACGGCCGATGAAACTCTCAGCCGGGTGTGGTGGCCTGTGTTGTTGCGGTGCCAGACACACAACCATGGCTAACTTTAACCTTAAATAAGATAAAGGAAAAAAAACGAGGCTAGAGGACTGTAATTTGTCATGTTTGATGATCGGAGGGTGGATAATCAACATACCAATTTGCAGCTCTCTAGCTTCGGAAGTTTTTTAGATCTGAGGGCGGACGGACAGACAAACAGCCATCTCAACAGTGTTCTTTTACAGAAGACTAAAAAAAAAAAAAAGGAAAAAAAGAAAAAAGGAAATTACGAGATTGCTTCTATAGTGGATATTTGAGAGGAAGTATGGCCGACTGCTGACCATTTCAGCGATGAATATCAAAGTTTACCATTCTAGTCTGAACGTAACATTGTTTTTCAAATAGTTATGAATTAGTTTAACGCGTTAATAATAACATATCAAAACTGAGAGAAAGAAAGAGAGAGAGAGAGAGAGAGAGAGAGAGAGAGAGAGAGAGAGAGAGAGAGAGAGAGAAGATATAATTCTAAGAGGCTTCTCCAAAGTTGCTTTGGATTACAAAAGACTTTTGCATAATTAAGCAGCAACATTGCAAATACAATTAAGCTCCTTTTCAGAGAGAGAGAGAGAGAGAGAGAGAGAGAGAGAGAGAGAGAGAGAGAGACCTATAATTTTCTACGTAGTTAAAGCAAATATTCTTCGATAAGTAAGTGTTAAGACCTTAATCACAATCTTTTCATTATGTAAAAAAATAGCTAGAGACATTAATTTCCTTGTATGACCAAGGCGTTCTGAAAACAAATTTTGCATTTAAGGTAAATGCTATCACGGTTAGTTTATAACACAAAATAATTCAACGTAAAAGTATAATCCGGATCAAGTGACTTACGTATTAGTTCAACTTAATATATACCAGTATCTTAAAGAGTAAATTTAAAGAGTAAATCCAAAACGAAAGGAGCGTCAGACGGCCATGGGATCATCGGTGTATTTGGCTCATGACCTCCGATCTGTCTAATGGGACCAATTCTCACTTCATAATCCTTCTGCTTTGTTTTAAATGCTTTAAATGCTCTATACAATAGTTCGCCCGCAAAGAATCAAGAAAAAAATGAGCCCCAAACTTTACATTTCACATCAGGTTTTATTCATGAGTTCCACGATGAGTAAAAAATGTTTTGAACCTTTTACGTTAGGCTAAGATTACCAGCTACCCATACAAGGATAAAAAAAAAATACTGTATCTGTTAAGAATTTAGAGTGTTTCCTCCAAATACAAGGACGTAGGAAAACTCTAGAAAAACTAGATCAATCTTGGAAAAAAATTAAAGCACATTTAACAGGTAAGACTAGAAAAAGCCAAGCGAAAACAAAAACGACCTCCCAAACACCTATCACTTAAAACCCAAGTAACCTTTCCTTTCCTCCCTCCCCACCTCCAAAAACAGCTTCCTCGCAGAATTAAATGGTTTAGAAAAAACAAAAATTATATTCTTTTATCTCTTGTTTAACAGGTAAGTGTATGATCTTCGAACACGCTTTGGAAAAGCTTCAGTGATGATAATGATCAGGCTTTTAGCACGTTTTCCACCAATGGCGCAAC
Source organism: Macrobrachium nipponense (assembly GCF_015104395.2). Taxonomy (NCBI): domain Eukaryota; kingdom Metazoa; phylum Arthropoda; class Malacostraca; order Decapoda; family Palaemonidae; genus Macrobrachium; species Macrobrachium nipponense. The sequence goes on along the minus strand of NC_061110.1, from coordinate 69,530,907 downwards.
CAGGAACACACGAATCAGGTACCAGTACCAAAAAAGAAAGAAAAAAAATCAAAACTATCAACTAACATGAAGAACTTAATGTTAGAACGATCATATGCCTTTAGTGTAAATGCAAACTTGTTTTATATCATGGTCAAACATTTATAGTGGAAAATTTAAAGGGCAAAAAACAACCCAAGGTAAAGTAGCATAAAAACCACAGCTTCCTTCTTTTTCCATAGATAAGATAAGGAAAAGCATATAAATTACAGTTTGACCAGTCATAGCCATCTCAGCAGAATCATTAGGCAGTTAGACTATTGTTTACTAGATAACTGTTAAGCAGCGAAGCGACTCATCTAGTTTTTATACGAACAGGAAAGTCAGTTTATTTTAGATACCTACTTTTATATCTGTTGAAATCTCTCAAAAACAAAGAGATCATTAGTAAATTCACTCACGCTTTTCCATTCACTGCAAA
>NC_061110.1:69505447-69525447 GCF_015104395.2 Macrobrachium nipponense | reverse complement strand
GTAACGGATGTCTAATCTATAGTCTAAAAGCGACTGATTAAAATTAAATCACACATATATATATATATATATATATATATATATATATATATATATATAATAATATATATATTTACATACACATATATGCATAATTCTCCTATGAATGAAGAGTAAATGTAGAATGTAAATAATAGAATAAAGGCTGAATCTGCTGAGATGAGCTGTTTGCATTACATATGCGAATAAGCAAACTCGAAATGTTGAGAAAAGTGAACATATGAATGACAGCATTTTGAGAAGGTTCGGTCATGCAGTTAAAATATTCGACATCAGATTAGTGACAAAAGTATAGTGTACAGTTGAGAAGTGCTCGGGTTAAGGGCGGGGTGGAGGTCTACAAAGAGTTGAATAGGTAGTTGAAAGAGGTATTGGAGAGGAAGGCCTTTGTACCCAGGATGTGAACGGTATAGCGAGTACAGAGATTTAACGAGCTGCTTATGAGCCATCTTTGGAGTTATATGAAGCAGTTGTTGTTGTGGTAGCTTTAATGAACAGGGAGTTCTACCACAGTTCAGCATTAAAGGACGATTTTATTTAATGGTTACACACACACACACACACACACACACATATATATATATATATATATATATATATATATATATTTATATATATATATATATATATATATATATATATATATATATATATATAGAGAGAGAGAGAGAGAGAGAGAGAGAGAGAGAGAGAGTGAGAGAGAGAGAGAGAGAGAGAGAGAGAGAGAGATGAGAGAGAGAGAGAGAGAGAGAACTTTCATACTATTTTAGTCGCTTCTAATCTCTTCGTAATCATCTCTACTGCCTTAAGAAATAATGATGTAATTGTAAGATTTCCTCAACTCCTCTCTTTAAAGTAATTTTTTAATCAGTTTTTTATCATATGCTCTCTCTCTCTCTCTCTCTCTCTCTCTCTCTCTCTCTCTCTCTCTCTCTCTCTCACCCAGCCAGGTAAGAAAATCTCGCTGAGATAATAATTCATTATCTTGACAAGCTGGCGTACTTGAAAATTACTTGCACTTTCTGGAGAATCAAAGCGAGGAGAGTTGTAACTATTTTCGTATATCTTAGCTTCATCAAATGTTTGTTTAAAATCACAAATTTACTAATCAAGTTAAGTATTTATGAAACAGATCCGCTTTCAAAGAAGAGGAGACTTTCAATTTCTCATTCTGTCAGGGATTGGTTGGTCTTTTTGTGACTTTTCTATAACTGCTTGTTACAAAATCCTATGAGAGAAAGGGCTCAGACACGGTGTAACATTTCCGAGAGTTTGGATAAAGTTCATCTCATCAAACTCAGCCTCCACCATCCCGCACTCCACACCCACCACGGGCCCCCCTCCCCAACCCCTTCTTCAAGACCATAGATAAATAAAAGAACGACCCCTTTACACATTCAATCTGTCATCGACAGACAAAAACACAAATAAAAAGCAAAATCACATTCACTTGGCGTGACAAAAGACAACATAAAGCTTGAAATTTAAGTATTCAAGTGACCTTACGAGGCAATGGCCAGAGAGGACTTTCTTTATGCAATTGCACACAGTATGAAAAACAGAACAGACGAGGAACTCAGCCTTCAAAACTGCACCGGGAGGAGACCTTTTCTCTATTTCCCCCTCTCCTACTCCGTCGTTTGCTAAGACGAAACAATAAGGTATGGTTAACTGTTGTAAACAACCTCTTAGTCAAAAGTTATGCCAGGCGTTTCTGTAATCTTAATAGCTGTCAAAAAATAACCAGCACGACAGAGTGTTTTAAAAGAAAAAAAAAAACTCCTTTACTCCTCACGAGTAGCTAATGACTTTTCTTCATAAAAATTGATTTATCAAATCTTTGAAATATTACTGTTTGGCTTAAAGTGCTTGACGATATTGATCTATGATATAAACATGCACTTGCACGAACTATCATACCCCAATGCTTCCAAAAATAAAAGTCGGACCGAGCTCTGATGAGCACAGAAACTAACATTTCATATTAGCAAATGCTTCCATTCCCCTTGCAGTCACTGTCCCAGACCTTGAGCCACTCTAAATTCGAAATCCTAAATTGCAAAGTGAATATTAGTCATTATGATTATAGGAAAATTTAAATAATAAACCTCCTATGCAAAAAAAAAAAATAGCTTGATTTTTAATTGTTTGAAGTTGTTCAGAAATTCAGACAGGAAAATACTAGCTTGCATAATGACATTTAGGAGCTCAAGATCCTGGTGGAGCAGAACGGCCACAGTGTAACGATCTTACGAGAGAGAGAGAGAGAGAGAGAGAGAGAGAGAGAGAGAGAGAGAGAGAGATCACTAGTGATAATAAGTAATAGATATTTAGAAATAGCAGAAAGGATACGAGAATGAGTTAATTTCAGTGTCAGATCTACTGATAACTAACTCATAACTGGAAAGTAGGTACTCATCAGAGTGAACAAACCAAGGTTATTTGTAACCAAATACAGACTCCGATGCAGTATGAAAAAAACTACGCATTTCTGTTAAAAAAAAAAAAATTATCGTGTAGGTTCATGTATTTGTGAATCCGAAATATAACAATAATAAACTCCGGTTAGTAAAGGCTAATGAATGCACATAATAAAAAGCTCATAAGTATGTGTAATGAAATTAAAATCACAAATGAATAAATAGATAATTACATTCTACATATCAGGAGAGAGAGAGAGAGAGAGAGAGAGAGAGAGAACGTGTAAGGTGTGTACGTGTGTGTGTGTGTAGGGGTGTGTACGCGTAGTGTTTAGTGACCAAGGTGAATCTTGATACTTGCGGTGAATGGTGCAGGAGAGGAAACGTTCTGGGATCCGACTCCATTAATTAGAGGCAGTTGGGAAATACCGGGTAAAAGTGTCTTATTAAAGTGTGTCGCTTACAGCGCATGCCCGAGATGTTTTAGGGGGATCCGGAGGTGAAGGGAGACATTTGGACTTACAGGGAGGTGACCCTGAGAGAGCAGGAAAAGCAAACCGTGTTTGATCCACTTTCAGTTCAAAATCAGTGACCACAACTCTTGTGGTGCTGGGGAGAAGATGTTTTTAATATCATTCGGATGGCAGATGAGTGGAAACTTGTTTGCCCTTTTAGCAGATGTCACATATCAACTCTTCTCTCTGACCCAGAGTAACACGTGCTGATAATTTGATTTGTCTTCCTATGATTTTTGCAGTTCGTATCAAGGGTTACCTTTCCAAAATGGTGTTACGCATTAAAGCACAAAATAATATTGCGTTCTGAAGTCATAAATTAATCCAGGTCAGAAACAGATGTTTATTAAGATTACGTGTAATAGCTCGTTCAACTCTACGTTAACATACATTCATATACAAAGAAGTACTCAGGCCCTCAGACAGCATAATTATACAAAATACAAAAAGCTACAAGCTAATCAAAACTAAAAATCTATATATTTACAATATGAGAACAACTAAGCAAGGGAGAGGGAGTTCACTGAACAACCTATTTATATCGTTTCAAAAAAGATTTCGATGTTTAAGCCGACATCCTTCTAATGGTTAATTAAAATGATGAAGAGTATGATAAGAAAGAAGACTAGAGGGAGTAGGAGGATAACGATGAGAGAGAGAGAGAGAGAGAGAGAGAGAGAGAGAGAGAAAATATACCTCTTAGAACTCATATTATTTTTATACATGATGTTTGGTTCTTGCCAACATGAATATCATTTTATCGTCTGACGCAAGCATTCAATTTAGATAATTATGCTTCAGCACTACTAACATACACAGAGACACTCACTTGCGACTGTCTGCTGTAATGACTTTTTTTTTATGTGATTCGTACTTGAATCCAGTCGTTTGTCATTTCTCTATAATATATATTGAGCATGGATGAACTGGACTAAGCCTAAGAAAAGCATCTATCTCAAGCAGGTATTTTCTTAAATGACATGCTCTGCTCTTCCTCGTACTGTTCTCATGATGCTAATTATTGCAAATACAAAACACATTTTGCAGAAACAGAAGAGTTTTGCATTACTCTCTTACGTTCCTTTTGCTACACAGTAGACTAATAATTTCCGTCTTGTATCGTGTCTGTCTTGACCTGTTTCTTTAGTTACGTATAATGCTTCTGTTTCATCCTTTCCTCAGCAGAGATATATTTATGATTGAAAGACTAATATGCAAAAAGCACATCATTGCATACGCACACAGTATGATTAGTCTCTGCTTTGTATGATCATTCTTCTAAAGCTGATTGTATAAGAATATCTGATGAAGATTCGTGTAATAAGGTAATGTTAAGATATGATCCTTAAGTTGGATTGGCTGGTCTTAACGGAAAAAAATAGCTGTAATTTTCTACAATTACCATTGAAATATGAAAAAGACTTTATTTTAAGCAAACGCTTGTTAATCGTTAATCGGAACGTTATAATCACGTAACTCGTATTCTAATGAACTGTTGGTGTCATTTATGGAAATTTTGCTTTCATAATTGTCTCATAAGAAAATGACCCTGTGGTAGGGGTACTGCGAGTCGTAAAAGACGACAAAAGGACAGCTGCTGCCTTGCAGTCTTACTTTTGAGTACAAGGTTAGGCTCACGGCCAATAACTGGAAACTGCTGCCTCGCAGGTGGACTTTTTAGTCAAAGGCGAGGCCCACAGCCAATAACTGTGGTTGATGACAGCAAGGGCATGCAGTCGTAAAAACCCCTTTGCCAAACAATAAACTATGCCTGATTTTGCAAGGAATATGATATAGAGAGAATAGGTTTGGTTGAGGATGATGCCTCTGATAGAAGGTAGTGGAGATGGAGCATCAGGCAACCGACCCCTTAATGTGGGGACAACGGTGGGAAAGAAGAAGAGAAGACTTGTTGTATAAGAAAACGACATTGTCTAAGGCAGTGGTTCCCAAACTGGGGTCCGCGAACCCCTTGGGCTCAAGGAGAAGGCCCTAGGGGGTCCGAGACAAAATGGAAAAATGTATAGTCTTTTAATTCAATAAAACTATCTATAAATGTTTGCTCTGTATTGAATTTAAAGCAATAAAAGAATATTGAGAATATTCTATATATTTACTAAAACTTACTTTGTGCAGGAATAAGCAAATATTAAATGTACATTCTGGTGTTAGAATTTCATATCTCGATGTTGTTCGGATGCCACAATAAGCTGTAGGTCCTGTTGCTAAGTAACCAATTGGTTCCTGTACACGTAAACATATCTAATCCTTCGGACCAACCTTGGGAAAGCTGTAGTCAGCTCAATGGTCTGGTAAAACTTATGGCCACGCTACACCAGTCAGTTTTATTGACAATCCTCCCATTATTGTCAATAACATTGATAGTCTGATGTCATGTCTGAAGGGTTGTCAATGATATTGAAACAACCTTGTCAGTGATATTGACTCGTTGAACTATTGTGTAGCGTGAGGGTGAGATTGGCAATAAATCTTACTCAAAAGATCGCTTTCTACCTCAGAAGTACAATTCATTCTGTTCAGAGTAGTTCACATGAAAGAGCCCTTTTATTTTTTCTTCATTTCAGTGATATAAATACTGCTTAATAAAGTGTTGTTCTACGTGTATTTCTTTTCAATAGTGTGATTATTGGGTATTAAAATAACTTTTCACAATTTTTCATTTGTTATAATTTTTATTATTCATAATAATGTAATTATTGGTTAGTAAGGTACCTTTTTTAATTATATATTTTTTTCATTCCATTATGTAATCGTTGTCTAGTAAAGTAAGCTAAGAGAAAAGTAATGTATATTATGCCTTCATGCCATTTTTTCATCCATTCATTAGCCGTCTCAGTATATAAAATAAACTTTGAGACGGCATGTAATGGCATAATATTTCTCCATAACTATTTTGCTGATTAACTGAGGCAACACCGCACTTACAAATTTCAACTCCTCAAATGCAATGCCAGTGGCCAAGTAACGAAGAGTTACCGACAATCTTTGACACACTAGAATACTCTTTCTCAAATGTGTTTCTTTTCTATTAAGGGTTTCATTAAATTTAACAGTTCATCAAACCCTGATCCATGTAAGCGAAGAAACTGTCTAAAATCAGATGAATCACTGAATCTCGGTTCATCCAAGAGGTTTTCTTATGTATATCAATGTCTCTTTTTGAAACATTCTTTCATCCACTTTTTTTTATATGTTCTGTTCTATCCTCCCAAAACAAAAACAAAAAACTACGGATATGTAAACTAAATCCTCGTCAGAGAGAGAGAGAGCATGTTGCCGCTGTGAAGGCCAAGAGAGAGATATGACGATTATTGTCAATATTATTGAGCAGTGTGAGGACAAATGATTGCAGGCCCCGAGTATTGAGTTAATATGATTGACATCAATATCATTGATAGTGTAGGGGCCGGTTAAGATATACTCAATTGAATGTACTACGCTGTAGTGGGTATCCCGGTATGGTAATGATAACTTTTGATTGGCTGAGGTCCTCGGCCGGAACTCATACAAGTTTGGGAACCACTGATGTAAGGGATTAATTAAATCTGCAGATCACCTATTAGCTTCACGGGACGGGATGAATAAAGCCAGTTTGAGTCGAGGGGTGTTTGAATAACGTACTGGAAGGAGAAAGCAATCTTTTACTATCTATAATATAAAAACATCCATATGAAAAGGCCAAAAGGAACTTACTTTGTCCGGCAAGTTTCGTCGGGACAGAACGGACACATTTGCAAAAGGTTTTAGAGACCAAGTCATCCTTATCACCCACATAAATAGAGAATGTCTTCTGCCAACGCATAACAAATCAATTGGTTGACTATGTCTAAAAGCAATAGCTGGATGTTAGTAACTGTTAAGAATGAACGTCATGTAAGATCAAATATGAAAGGCTGGAGTTCAATGAACCGGTCTAGTATATGACGGGCATAAAAATACGTACGCTGCGAGCATCATTATTTAATTACAAAAATCATTATCACTGTTAATCATGAGAGGGCAATTTTTGTTGTGGTTACTGCTACTGTCATTAATAGGTGCGACATTATTATTGCTGATAGCGTTTTAATAATGTATTTATAGCTGATGGTTTCATTCATTCAATACGAACTTCTTTATTCACCTAACTGAAGTTATGGCACTTTCCATTTCCAGACCATTCTGGGAAAAACAGTTATAAACACAACCACGCCTCCTCGACTCTGTACACGCAGTCATTCACACTTTCGAAACCAGACTACTTCACACAGAAGATACCGGATTCCGTTTAAAGAGATAGTCATTACTAAAACACAAGCATCATTGTAATGGCCGAGTTATGACTTGCTAATGACAAGACTTACAAAAGCGGCAGTTTTGCGTCACACCGAAAGGATCAAGCAAAGTTTTCTTCTGGTGTCCTCGAGGTACTGAGGTTGAGATGGTCATGACATTTTTTTTACATAATTATGAAAATAAATGCTGATTGTATACATACACACACATACACACACACACAAGTATTAGTTAGATGAAAAATAGTGTTGAAACGGAAGGTCCTCAGTACCCAAAAAGCACTACAGTGCGTGCCACATAAAGTAAGTGGTGCGGTGTGAAAGGTGTGGAAAGGACTTGGTAAGATAGGCTGTGATTTCTAAGCAGGTATACGAATTTTCTGGCATTGTGAGAGATTTAGGCCCAATGGGTGCCAACTGGTTTAGACATTAGAATAATGAATTTGCCTATGATTTTTGCCGAATTTTCTCAATAGCTACCCCTAAGAGGAAAAACGTTCGTCGTGTTTATATATATAATATATATATATACCTATATTATATATATATATATATAGATAGATAGATATAGATATATGTATGTATGTATGTATATACATACATCATACATACATACATACCTACATACATACACACACACACACACACACACACATATATATATATATATATATATTATATATATATATATATATATATGTACATATGTTATATATATATACATATATATATATATATATATATATATATATATATATAATATATCTAATTAGAGAGAGAGAGAGAGAGAGAGAGCGGGGGTGGTGATTTTAAAACCTCCTTCACAGGAAAGTAGGGTCTTTTGTGAAACTTTTAAAACCTTTCAAGAAATAATATAAAATTCAGTAGACCTCATTTGTATTATTCAAGCAATAAAGTAACAACAGCTGAATTATACCTCCTTCATTTTCATTCACGGTGATATTTTGAAAAAATCGCAATTGAGATTTTCCATCATTTTTGTTACTGTATGATATGAAGGTACTAACCCAAATCATATCTTTACCTGCAGTTCTATATACATACATACATATATATATATATTATATATATTATATATAAATATATATATTATATTTACATATGAGTTACAATATGATGGAAGTGTGGTGTACGATAACCACACGAAACTTCAATGCACTCAGAGGTATGAATCTTAAAATCGAAAAAGTAATTTTTTCCACTAAAGAAAATTTGATCCTAAAATAAAGGCAGCTATAAAAAAATATCATAAATTCGTTCAACCGGAATTTTACAGAAAGCAAGAGAATTTACCTTCCTTTCGCTAGTAAAATTTCACGCCGTCACTAGTGCCATGATATTCCATAATGATAGTTAATAAGGAGGGCGAGGCCGTATATTACCAGGCGTGAACTTTGCTCAGCAAGTGACCACGGAAATACGTCAGCTGGGCTGACATTTGAAGATCCGATACCTTTAAAAAGAAAAGGAGGTTAGTTTGGGATGGGTATTGATGTCATAACTTCGAGTTCAAAGACTCGGAACCAGACTGTTGAAATCCTTGACCGGTGAATGTTTTCGAAAGGGAACCAGAGGTGCTTCCGTGGACGATGAGTCTTCCTGCATGATGATCCAACTCATACAAAAATAAAAAAATGAAACTGGGTGTGTCTTCAGGCAATTTTTTTTTACACTATTTCATGTTTCCGTCGTTTGCTCCACATTTTCAGTCTCCTCTCCACGAGCTTAACCGTCATAGCAAAGCGTCTCCTCGCCACTGGACGAACACTTGCTCCCATCGAAATCCGGTTCCTCTTCTTCGAAGCTGCACAGAAGGTCTTGCAAAATGCACCATACTGAAAGAGTAAAAGGCGTTGGAAATCTAAAGGCACAGCAAGTAAGCGGGTGACTACTGCAAAGTACTTATAAAAATGGGAGGTAAAAGTCGACTACGGTCAACAAAGCACAATCATAATAATCTCGGTGGGTCAAGTTTTTCCTTAGTCAGTTCAGGTATCTGTGAGGCTGGTTTTAGCCGGTAGCAGTGGGCGGAGTGGTGAACATTTTTCAACAAAGTCTAAGACTTGATGTTCCAGGAACATTTCGTGCTATGTGTAAAAGCGCTCTAGAATACACAAATCTTTATAATTGCTGATGTGTACTTCAACACGGCAGTCAAACAGATAGCCTATTGCAGTAGGCATTCTGTGGTTCTTCTTATCATTATTCTCCATCAAAAATCTAATCTAAAAAAGAAAATAGTCCTTTCTAAAGGAATGAATGTGAGGAATAATATTATCTAGTTAGGAAGATAGTCTTTGTTAGGAAACAGGATTGCTTGTACAAAATAAATGATACACTAATTACATTCATCAAGTACTGATTACATTCACGGCGAGAAAGACTAGATAAAAAGGAAAGACTTCGACGACAACAAAAACACTGTCTCTCTACAAAACGAAATAAAATCACGAGAAAAATTAGTACAAGGACATGGACAGGCAACACCCAAACAGACTAACTTAACTACAATGGCGGCAGCAAATGGGGAATCCCCTTTCTCAGTAAAGGAGCGAGTCGCCTTATTTTCCAAGCGTCCTTTCTCATCGCACTGGGGACCTGATTCAATTAAAATTGCCTAACCGAATTTTCATAGAAGACAGGAACAGCCATTTCTCATTCCAAAAAGAAAATCTATAACCATGGACTGAGGAACAATATAAATCTGCTCCTTAAACATTTCCTTATTGACAAACACATTACTAGATGAATGTGAAAATATCCAGTCAGTGAATACACAAAAGTAACAAAACGTGCCTTAATAAACATGTTCCTCTGGCCAGAGTGTAGATTTAAAGTATTACTAGGGAATAAAAACAAAAAGGAGAGCGGCAAATGCCTGCTGTAACAATGCTCGTTTGATGGCAAATAATGCGCTGAAAGAAGGTTGTCGGAGAGTGAATAACTTGCTTGGACGCACTTGCAATACAATGCCTGCCTAAACCAGTGCTCTTTAGAAGACCGGTCAAAGAAGGTTCTCGCGATGAGAGAGGAAAAAGTGGAAGAAGAGGAAGAGTGGGCATATGACGGGACCAAAGAAGATGTCAGAGGTCATCCATCGCATCCTAACTCGCGGACGAAACACCAAACTCACAAAATATGTGACGATGCTGTCAAAATTATAGAACTGAGTAGGTTTATGGAGGCGTGAACAAAATCACTACTGCGTTAATTACCGTTAAGGGGTATGTACATGGGGAGAAAAATACTCAGTCTCGGGGTATGAAAGCTTATTGTAACCCTCGTGAACGTTTTAGTCTTTAACATTAAAATCAAACAATGATGTAGGAACTTTACATCTTAATTCACATTTGCGAAAAGGAAGAAAGTCGTGAACTTTTATGATATTAAACACTGAATCATTAAGTGTAATTAGGGCCAATACAACAGTGTCAAATCAAGGAAAAGTATCCACACTTTTATTTTTCTTGTAAACTTGCATATCTCTTCCAAGAAAGTGTGAGCAGATTAATTCCGTGAAATTATTTCTTTCTCACCTTGATGTAGAGTGCTATATATAATTCTTCGCAGAGTTAAAATCACCAAATCTCTCACCCTGGCACACATACTACATCTGCCGACAAACATAATTTTTTGCAGCTGAGTGGGTCAAGTTACAATCGATTTTGATTTGAGTAATTAATCATTAAATACAACTATTATTTCTGAAAATTCAAGGGCCTCAGAACGAAGTGCAACAAGGCAACCTAAACTTCATGTCAAAAAATCTAAAATGGATATATCTGTGTAATCCAATTATCTTTCAACTTGATAGCCTAAAAAAAACAAGTAACCAACTATAATTACTTCAACCACTAGATATACTCAAGACCTCTCAGCTTCGCAGATAAAATATTGCGTCAGAAATACTGTAATTTGGCAAACACACCACCCGATCATCAACATAAATATCATCCAGTTACCATCAGAACCTTTCATACAACTAGAGAGGTCAGAAACCAGAACACGAGGAACTACAAGTAATATTTATGATAACCCGAAGAAGAGGTGTTACTTCACTGCACACCTATCCAGCGTGTCTTTACTACGAAATAAGCTGTTAATGACTTGGTAGATGCAATGTGTAGAATTAGAAGTATATATCTGTGTCTATTCTAAATACAAGTCGTTAATGAATGTAAATAATTGGAGAGAGCCTTAAAATTTTCGGGCTGTATTCCAATCTCCCAGAGAATTAACATTAGCAAAGTGATGCTGACCATTTCAGAGACGTCAGTGACCAATAGAGAATGCCTTTGGCAGAGGTTCGCGTTTTTTAGACGGATTCATCGTGGATGACATATCACCTTCATGCTTTGTCTCTCTCTCTCTCTCTCTCTCTCTCTCTCTCTCTCTCTCTCTTACACACACACACACACACACACACACATATATATATACATATATTCTTTAAGCAAGAAATAATTTCATGAGCTCCACATTTGTTGGTAAATAGTAAAATCCTATATTCATGAGGGCGTTGAGTTTTGTACTTTTAGCTGTCAGCTACTGTTGCTAGAAAGCTAACCTTTTAAGTGACAAAGATATTGAAGATTAGTGCAAATTAAGAGTCACTGACAACATTATGATAATGAAATACAAAATTTTAATTAATAATCTTTTTTTTATTTTAGAAGATATATAATTATTATATATATATATATATATATATATATATATATATATATATATATATATATGTGTGTGTGTGTGTGTGTGTGTGTGTGTGTGTCCATTGATTCTCGGCCTTTTCGGATGAGTAGCTAGCTGTCTGGCATCGCCAACCCTAACTGAAACCCATAGGCTTAACTGAGCACCAGGTAAATATTACTACTTCTGACAATGGAAATATTGAGAATTTTTTAAAAAGCATTCTCATATCGTACATCACTGCAAAGAATTCGAAAAAATGACCAAAAAGTATTATATATGAATATATGAAATCGACAGACATAATGAGCGGAAATAGATTTAAACCTTTCTTTGTGGTCCGAGAGAGATTCGTTGTTACCTCCTTTTGATATCCCGGCTTCCGGTTCGAATCTCGCTCGGTCGTCAGAATGACCTCATTCTTTTTTTCATTTGCATCTCAGACTTCGCAGTGGCAAGCGCATCCAAAGTGTGAAAATCGTTTTGTTGAGCGGGCTTTGTGGTTATTACAACTAACATAGGTACCCTGTAAAAAAGTGACCAGTGGACTATATATATATATTTGTTGGTGTGTGTATATATATATATATATATATATATATATATATATATATATATATATATATATATATATATATATATATATCTGTATATATATACAGGTATTATATATATATATATATATATATATATATATATATATATATATATATATATATATATATATATTATATACTGTATATACATATACAGATATATATATATATATATATATATATATATATATATACAGATATATATACTATATAAATATATATATATATATATATATATATATATATATATATGTGTGTGTGTGTGTGTGTGTGTGTGTGTGTGTGTGTGTACACAGTTTATATATCGGTTTAATGCACTGTATTATAAAAAAAATGAGTTTCATGAAAGTTTTGAATTGTCTTAAATATGACAGCTAATATTTAAGTATTGAATGTCCTAAAATCGATGCAAAAATACCATAATTATCTATTTGCAATTATAAAGTAACAATATTTCTTATTTTTTTCTCAAATTTAATTCTAAGATGATACTTTCGATATGTCAGACAAAACCAAACGGTGAGTTTTCCTTGGAGTGACCACCTGGGATTTTTAAACTAAGTAAATATAGCGTAAATATGAGAGAAGTCTTATTAACTCCTAAAAGGATATATCTCTTTCTTACGATCTAATCGGATTCATCTCTCATCTTTTTCACAAATTCTTAACGCTATGGAAATGACAAGAGATAACTTCCACAGATTGGCGAAACACAGCATAAAAATGAATATTTCTGTATCAGTCTTCGTATAGGTTTACCTGAAGAGAATTCAACAAGATGTTTGTTCATGAAAAGTATATATACTCCGGCTGCTGTTATCAAATCACATTGATGCCATCATATAATTCCTGAATTTTCACCGATGTATTTGATCAGTTCATGAAGTTACAAATAACCCAACTACTAAATCTTTCTGAGACTAACAGAATACGACAGATTCTAACGATCTAACGATGTTGGAAAAATAAAGTATGCAACGATTTTAAAGAAAAAAAGAAAAAGAAATAATTGCGCCAAAATGTTTTCGGCGCAATCAACTTTTCTGACATCGTATAATGCTGTTTGAAACTCTCATTCTTTACCCATGAAACTCTCAACTGTGACCCATAAACTTTCAGCCACGGACCAGTGGTGGCCTGTGTTGTTGCGGTGCCAGACGCACGATCATGGCTAACCTTAACCTTAAATATAGATAAAAGCTACTTTGGCTAGAGGGTTTCAATTTGTTATGTATGATGTTTGTAGGGTAGATGATCAACATGACAATTTGCAGCCCTCTAGCCTCAGTAGTTTTGAAGATCTGAGGGCGGACAGAAAAAGTGCGGACGGACAGACAATAGCCATCAGATAGTTTTCTTTTACAGAAAGTTAAAAAGGCATCGTCGACCATACGCGGCTAAAATGACAGATTCATAGTAAAAAAACTGATCTCTGCCCAAAGCGCCAGAATGAAGGCCTCCTTTGTGTGTTCTCCATGTTCTTTTCTAAATGACCGCTACCTAAAACTGCGAATCTAATGTTTCCATGAACCCATAAGTTACGAATGGCCAAAAAAAAAAAGAAAAAAGGAAAAACAAAACTTTCATGCATTTAATTCTGAATCCAAACACAGACAGATAGTTCCACGTTTGCGATACCACGAGGAAAGAGAAAGAGCGGTCGACTGCAGGCATTCAAAAAAAAAAAAAAAAAAAAAAATTATCTCGTTCCGTAATAAAACACATCCTGAGTCACTAGTCACTCCGGAGTCCGAGAGAAAGTAAGTATCTCATCCAAGCAGGATTTTTTATGCTTCTATTAACGCTCCAAGAATTTTTCTTTTTTTGTGACCTGGCACGGGAGGAGCTGGTTTTGTTTCGGGGTTAGAAGGGTGGGAGGGAGGTGTGGCCAGAAAAGTAATGGCAGAAGAAAAAGTTGTTCTTGTTTAACCAACAAGGCATCAAAGTGTCGATAAGAAAAAGAAAAAGAGAAGAGGGCTGATATAAACCTCCAGAATATCTATGTGATGATAACAGAAGAATTACAGCGCAATTGTTAACATACCGACACCCGGTGGCAATTACGGGGGACAAGTTCATTGACACGTCTGCGGTTGAGAGAATTCCCATCTACTGAGATCGATTAGGGCTTTCTAAAGCCCATGTCGCAAATACGTGCCTCGCGGCTGCATTTATAAAGGCTATCCATGAAATCTAAAGCAAACGAACGCCTGTGAATGTGCAAATATATTAACCAATATTTGTGAGCGCTTGTAGTCGTAAATTTGTCTACACAAGCGTGAAATGTCATATAAGGGCATCATTGCTATAATCGCAAACACACACACACACACACACACCCACACGCAAGTGTCAGAGATTCTTTTCTTCGACGAATGTCGCAACATAATATACAATCCGGCTTTTTTTCTGATCCCGTTAAATGTATCAAAATCATTTACATTACTCCTTCATGTACCTTAAACGATATTTGACATTGTGGTAATTCATAATGAGTTAGCGCTCCCTCTTATAAAGGACTACATAAAAGATGCCGCCCCTGAATCAAAATCATTTCCTTAGCAAATGAAAGTATTAAGAGCGTATGACGTGGTGTAGAACAGAAATATTCAAATTATTCTGATTATGAGACGCTGACTCCTACGACACTGTGGAAAAGATCAGGCGTCACCATTCAAAAACCATATCGGGAATCTAGGAAGGAAGCTCCAACCGCACTCCTTTGTCAGGAGTTTGCCTTCACATAGAATTGTCGATTAATACAAGAACTTCATGCCCACGTCCACGTAACACAATATATAGTTAGGAATGGAATATAGAATTTAGGCCAAAGGCAAGGCACTGGGACCTGTGAGGTCATTCAGCGTTGAAAGGAAAAATGAGAGTGGAAAGGTTTCAAAGATGTTATAGGAGGAAAGCATCGCGGTTGCATTGTGAAAAATTTGCTAGGGGAATGTGGATAGCAAAATGGAAGAAAGAGAATATGAATTGAGATACCGAAGGGACGCTGCAAAGAACCTTAAGTAATGCCTACAGTGAACTGCATGAGGTGCACTGACGGCACCACCCTCCTACGGTGTACAATGAAGATAAGTAACGTGACAGAAATCTGTCGTGCAAAGCAATATGAATGCCAGTGCTTACGCAGTGATATAACAATGGGAACAATCCGGTTCAACAAAGTCCAAGAATTGGGCCATTGGTTATTCTCCGCTCTGAAGGTGGTATCAGGTGTAGTTAGGTTTCGTTGTCTCATTTCTTTCCAGCGTCTAAGAGGACGGTTAGATTTAATCAATCAGACAGAGAAAGTATTATATACCTCGGTGGTTAAATACTATTGTCCGCCCTCAGATCTTAAAAATTACTGAGGCTAGCGGGCTGCAAATTGCTATCTTGATCATCCACCCTTCACTCATCAAACGTACCAAATTGCAGCCCTCTAGCCTCAGTAATTTTTTTTTTTATTTAAGGTTAAAGTTAGCCATAATCGTGCATTTGGCAACGAAATAGGCCCGTCCACAACCGGACTGTGGTTAAAGTTTCGTGGGGCGCGACTCATACAGCATTATTCCGAGACCATTTTCGGTAGCCTTGAGTATACGATGTACAGAAAACTCGATTTCGTCGAATAAACTGCGGCACAAATTTTAATTTATTTTTATTTTAAGGAAGTGTTGGGTAACGAGATAATTGAAACGTTTCTCTGACTTTGTTCCAAGTTCAGTAATTATGAGATTCAACGAAAAAAAAGAACAAAAAAGGATTTGAATTTTGAGAATTGGAAATAAAACTTGAATAATAATAATGATAGTAATGATAATGATGACAGATAGTAACCATGGTTATGGTATACAAGAATGATATTAACCCGAGGAGAATCGTCGAATTAAACCATTAGTTGCGAATAATAAAAAAGAAAACGATTACCTATGAGGTAATTTTCCTACTTAGAAATGTAACCCAGCAAATATTAGCTTACTCAGAATAAAGAAAATTTCTTCTAAATACACACATACACACACACACACACACACACACACTGTGTGTGTGTGTGTGTGTGTAAATCAACAAATAATCCAAGTTCATAACGGCTAGAGGACACTGGAAAGAAACTTGTCTACATTATTTCCTAAGTATTTATCACCCAGGCATCGTCATTACACAATCAAAACAGATAAACGGTTGTCGATCTTATCTACTTGGTCATACAGACGAAATAAATAGAAGTTCCCTACAGCAATCGGACGCGAGTCAAAAAAGCAAGGAGACGTTTAGAAAGATGATCTCTGCGATTCTTCCGTTTCCGGGAAGCGAATTATGCTCCGTTAAATATGCAGAATTACTTTTGAAATTCCTTCTCAGGTCATATGCAACCGAAATGTCAGAGTAACCATCCATTCAGCAGATACATTTAACCGAAGGGTCGCAAAAAAATATAATTGCTTATATTGCACCACTTCATCGCAATAAAGTTCCACCGTCATCCAATGGAAAAAAAAAATCCACAAATTCAATGAAATTCGTTACTAACAGAACATTTTTCCTTTCAGCTTAAGTGATAACAGTCTGAAAAGATAACTAATATTAGTACGAAAAGACCTTTTTGAAAGCCCTCGGGCCCATTGCAATATGTTGCGCATGACGAAGCGAAGCCATTGGAAGAATAACTAAAGAAATACATTACGGAACCTGTCCACTTTCACCTGTGCAGGCAAAGGCAGCGTAGGCATTACAGATACCTCATTCGTGAAGTCTGTGAACCGGATAATTAGGGTATTACTTCTCAGACATTATTTTTGCTGGTAAAAATAAGCCGCCGCGAGTGAAGATTGGTCGCTGCGGAAGCAGATGACATCAAATCAACAGGGAAATAATTAATGCAATTATATATATGTATATAGGTCCGTGTGTGTGTGCGTGTGTGTGTGTGTGTGTGTGCGTGTGTGTGTGCGCACGCGTTTGCGTGTATTTTCTATTCCATGCCGGTGTAACAAATTTCGACAATTATTCATGTGCACATAAATATATATATATATATATATATATATATATATATATATATATATATGTATATGTATATGTATATATATATATAGTATATACATGATATATATATATATCTATATATATATATATATATATATATATTATGGTATATATATATATATATATATATATCTATATATATATATAATATATACGTATATACACATACACACATCACACATCACATATATATATATATATATATATATATATATATATATATATATATATATATATATATAATATTTTATTAGCTATTTCCACACGTACAAATACATATGTATATTGTAATATGTATATAGAGATGTATATATATATATATATATATATATATATATATATATATATATATATTATATATATATATACATTACAGTAGCTTGGGAATAGCAAATGAAATTATGCACAAACGCGCGCACGCCAAATTAAAACCCTGTTATTAAGATATGTTATATTAAAAACCACCCTTCCTCTGTCAACACAGGCAACGAATTATCTACGATATAGTTAGCTGACTATGGCGTAATTGCTGACAACCAGAAGTCTCACACCCGCATTCCTTATAATTATTTCTATTAACGTTAATGTCAGGTATACCATTCTGCTCTCCGAATTTCCATGGTTTTGTGTTTCCTGTCCCGACAGCCTTTGTTGCAGTCACCAGAAACTTATTTTGAATAACTATAATGACCTCCTCGTCCCTCCGTTTCTGGATTTACTGAGACTGCAAGTTCTGAATCTGAATAGGGAATAGACGAAGCAGGTCTTCCTTCCTTGTCAGATTGAGGAACGAATTTGCTGGCTTCTAAATAAGTATGCTGAAGGGAGGTCACTTGATCGGAGTTTTGGTTTGGTACGTTACTTCCTACCCAAGACGTTGATCATGTCAAAAAAAAAAAAAAAATCTGGAAGACACTTCGCACAGAGATCAATAAAATGAGCAGAGCGGTCGTTGTGAATTTAGGCAACTGCAGTGCTTCGTAATTCATGAAAAAGACATATTCCGTACACAAACTAAAAAATAATCTGATTGGTCGCTATGCATATAGACAAATTCCACCTAAATCATAAAAAAGTGACTGACTGGACGTAAACCGGTAATCACGGTGAGATTGTTCAACTTTCATCATTTCATTTTCTGACCAATTTTATTTTATTTTTATTTTTTTCTTAAGACAATGAAATGATTTCCTTATCAAGGTGCTCCGTTAATTAACACAGAAATGAGGGCATCAGGATCTCTCTTCTGCTCACGACAAAGTTAGATCTATACGTTCTGTTAAAATAGATCAGAAATAAATGCACGCACATCTACGCACGGCGTATAAGAAAAAATCCTGCATAAACTAATAAGCAGACCTGAATTCAAATAGAAATCGTCCTTAAGTGAGAGGTAAACCATCAAGCTTTAAATTCTCATAAATCCTTTTTAAGATGCTTCTTCAAAATTATTCCTGTATGGACGGAATATGGCCGATTGGTGGTTTGACCTTTAAACTCCGAGCAAGCAGTTTTCAGGCCCAGAACCGGAATGGCAGCTGCAAGCTTCTAACAGCAAAACACTCGCAAAGTGCCTTCGGAAAGCAATGCTGCCTGCCATAAAAAAGTTTCCACTCCCTTCCGTCACGAACAAAGGCAGTTTAGGAGTGGTCTCTCCTCTGCGGCCTTTCGTTCTTAAGAAGAAAGTTCCATCATTTTGAAAAGACCAGCCTGTTATAATTAGTTGATTAAACAAGATGCAAATGCTATCAGACACAGATCACTGGAAAAAGTGGATTCTTCAGAGTTAAGGTATTATCACTATTGTTATTGTTAGCTGATAAGGTATAAAGGTTCATATCAGAAAGTCAAAAGTCAGCTTGAACAGGAACATTAAGAGAACGGATTTTCCATTCAGGAACATTATAAACTACAGACTAAATAACCATTAACTGGGAAGAGATCCATAAACATTACGCACACGCTATATATATATATATATATATATATATATATATATATATATATATATATATATATACATATATATATAAATATATGTATATATACATATATATATTATATATATATATATATATATTATATATATATAACACATATCCATTGGTGAAAAATAAGAGAAGGGGTGTAGTTCCTGACCGGTTTCGACTTTATTTCCTCCGTCATTGGCTTGGGAATAAAGTCGAAACCGGTCAGAGCCTACATCTCGTCTCTTATTTTTTACCTGTGAACATGTGTGATAAATGAAGCACGTGCTAAAGTGCTTATAATCATATGTATATATATATATATATATATATATATATATATATATATATATATATATGTGTGTGTTTGTGTGTGTGTGTGCGTGAGCGTTTACACACACACACACACACA
>NC_061110.1:69487947-69500447 GCF_015104395.2 Macrobrachium nipponense | reverse complement strand
CACTGCTAATCAACTGCTAAAATTAGGATCTGCACACGTATAAACTATCCCAATGTATTGCTGGCTTTATTATTCTAATTCTTATAATACTTCTTTCAGGCATTTTTCATACAAAAAATCTTATTATGTATAAAGCATGCATAAAACTCATACAGAAATCCGTAAGTACAAGGTTCATAGAGTAAAACTTTTATCAATGGCAAGAGCAAGCAACATATTCACACAACAAGTTCTTAGGTATACTGGAAAAGAGCTTAACAGAGACAAAAGCTGGAGAAATATTTTAATAAGGAAGCATATCAGAATGCTATAGGCCTCTCTTCCATTCCTTGTGCTAGAAATCTTGTTGACCCTAAACTCCTTCACTCCTTCACACTTTAAGAGACAAATCTTTCTTGTCAAGGGAGGTAAACCAAGTATAAGTTGTTTGTTTATATATCTTATCTTTGCAAAGACAAATCATACTTGGACTGATCGACATGTTTTAGCATTTTACACATGAAAAAGAAGCTGGATTTATCAAAAATTGGGGATACATTACAATAAGGTTAGAATTACTTTGTACAATATATAAGTATCATTTATGTGTGTGGGAGTGAATTTCTCTTGTTAACTTCCATTCTTATATTTGTCCACATTTCCTCAAAATTGCTGAATCATGTAATACTTGCCTGATAAAAAATTATTGCAAACATAAAACAGAAAGCTTTTGAATATGAGTAATTAATACTATTGTTCATCATTCTTTTTCAGTTTGTAGTAGCTATTATCGTAGGTGTGGTACTCTGTCAGCAAAATGGTTGGCTTGGTTTTGGACATGGATCTTCTGATGAAGTCTCAGGTAATATAAGTGATTCCCCGAACAGTCAAGATGCTGGAACGTCCTCAATGCGTGACTTAGGCCGCTCAACCCGAGGCAGAGGAAATCGTGGTAACTGGCCAGGTCCCACTATAGATTATGACTATCCATCAGACAGTCAGCCTCCACGTATCAATTCAGCTGGAATTTTCCCAGGAGGACAAGGAAGAGGCACAAACCTTCAAAATACACCTGGTTCAAAGGAAGACCCTTTAAGAACTGTCAATTTTCAACCTACAGGTCCATTTGATGGGCCCAATGGCAATCCCAGACGGCCTATCCAAAGAGCACCTAGTCCTGTGGGAGGAGGAAGTACACTAGGAAGTGGAAAAAGTATCGCAGATTCTCGTGATGAATCTCCAGACAATGGGTTTGGTGGTAATGGACAAAATACTAGGAATCAAAATACCAATAGACAACAGTCAACAAATAACAATCCTTTCAGTAACTTTGCCAATCCCGGGAGAACAGGAACTGTTGATTCTGATGCACCAGGAAGGCCAAACTTACAAAATTTTCCTGGTAATACTCAAAGGTCATCAAACCAGAACACAGCAGGAATTAACAATTCCAACATCAATCAAAATAGAGGATCAAACCCAAATTCTAATGGCGTAAATAACAGGAATTTCAATGGTAACATAGAAAACACAGGTGTCTTCCCAAATAGACCTAATGGAAATTTTGCTTCATCTAATGGAAACCAGAGAAACCAACCAAATAGGAATTTTGACAATGCTGCAGACAATACAAGAAACAGTCACAATAGCAACTTCAACACAGGAACAGGATTTGAAGAAACCAATCCGAGTGGAAGTTTCCCCCCCAATGGACAAGGTTCTGCAGTGAGAAATTTAAATGAAGGCTCAAATTTACATAGAGACAATCTTAATGGAAATTCAAATACCAATGGAGGAAGAAACTTCAATAATGCCTTTAGTTCCAGTGGAAGGGGAAATGCCAATGATGGCACACTATCTAATGGAAGAGGAAATTTCAATGACGGCATAGGATCTAATGGAAGAGGAAATTTCAATGATGGTACAGGCTCTAATGGAGGTGGTAATTTCAATGGCCCATCTGATGGAAGAAGAAATTTCAATGGTGCATCTAATTCAAATGGAAGAGGAAATTTTGATGCAACTGTAGGGATTGACGGAAGTAATTTCAACACAGGTCAAAGAGGAACTGGAAATTTTGACAATGGTGCTAGTTCTGGTGTGGTGGCAGGAAATTCTGATATGAGTTCTGGGGGAACAAGCAATTTTGGTAGCAATGGAGGCTCCGTAGGGTTTGGAAACTCTGCTACTGGTTCTAGCGCTGGTGTATCTGAAAATTTTGATGGCATTAACTCAAGTGGAACCAATGATTTTCACAGCAGTTCTGGTATGCGAGGAACAACAAATGCTAATGGTGGCAGCTCCAGTAGTATGGGAAATTTCAATAGTGGCTCTGGAATGAGAGGAGATCATTTTGATAATTCTGGTGATCCTCCAGGATCTGGAAAATTTGAGCCATCTGGAATGGGCCCAGTGAGAACATTTGACAATTTTCAAACTGACGTTATGGGAGATACAAACTCTGGTTTAAACAACAGAGGCTCAAATGCTTTCAACAATGCAGGCAGTTCAGGAGCAATGGGAAATATAAATTCTGGTTCTACTTCACAAGGAGATAATTTTAATCATGGAGGTGGATCTAATGGTTTTGGGAATTTTAATTCTGGGAATGATATGGTGGGTGTACCAAAACTGAACGACGCATCAGGTACAAGAGGAATGTCAGATTTTACTAATGGAGACGGACCTGGTGGAAGAGGATCATCAAATAACTTTGGTGTCAATAGACCATCCACTGGTAGTGACAATTTTAACACTAACTCAGGAATGGGAGGATCAGCTAGTGGAAACTCTGGAGCTACTGACAACTTCAACTCAGGTTTAGGAAGTTCAGATCATAGCACTTTTAATGATAATTTGGGTACCAGTTTTGGGAGTGGTTCTGCTTCAGGTGGAAGAAATAACTTTCCCAACACAAACCAAGGTAGTTCAAGTATGAACAATGGGGACAGAATGAACCAGGAACAATTTAGAGCTGGAATTAGTGTCGATAATTTTAGCAGTGGCTCAGCTGGAACTCTTGGAAGTCAGATAAACAGCAATGGAGGCTCTAGGTTAGGGACAGCTGGAAATACCCATATGGACTTTGGAATGGGTTCAAGTAACAATGGCCATTTAAATACTGGCACAGGGAACATGGGGATTAACCAGTTTTCTGGAGGATCCAATAATAATTTTGACATACCCTCTGCTATACTTGGTGACAGTAGACTACCCACACCAATTCCTGGTATGTTCCCTCAAGAAATGAGAGATCTAGGTAATGGAGACAGAAGGAGGATGCCAAGTGGACGCAATTTAAATCTGCAAAATCTTCCTACCGGTGATCAGTCTGATAGTATGCTTAATAAACAAAGTGGAGGAGCAAACAGTAGTCCAGGTATACCATCAGTGGATCATGGAGGGCACAGTAGCATGAGCAGTGGAATGCATACAAAGTCTTCAACGCCATTAAACACGGGAACTAGCGATCATCAGAAAATTACAGAAGGTTCTACAGGTCACAACTGGGAGGGGCAGAAAGCTAAAGGAAGTCAGAGTGCAAATGGAAATTCTGGATCACCTGTCACTGATGGAGTGAGCCTTCCTTCAAGTGGTCCCACTTCATCAGGATCTCAACAGCCTACAAATACATTTGCAACTGGAGTTGGAAGTGGTATGGCTTTGGGTGTTAATGGCAATCAGTTCAGTGGTCAACCTACACCTGAGATACCAGTAACACCACACCAAGGAATTATCACCATCCCACCATCCAGTGGTACCCCAACACCTCTGAAAGTCATGAAAGGTTTCACTGTACAACGTGGAGAAGTTGTAGCCATCAGCACTATAAAATCTTCCGACAAGGATATATCAATACTACAACCAGACCATGATGTTATCTTCCATATCACTCCCAACGCCCCAGATGCTGGGGTATCACTTATAAGACACCCAAACCAAGATCCCAATGTGATGGGTGTTGTGGGGCCAACAAACACCACAACGCCTCGTAGAGGTAGTGCTGCATCCCCAGTGTTACGAAGGTGGGAGCACACGGACCACGACGGGACACTATCGAGAGGTCTTGTAAGACAGGATGGTTCCTTTGCTTTCACCAACTGTCGTCCCCCAGAAAGCTGTGGCAACTCTGGTTCTTCAGGGAGCTGAAATTTCAGAATCTAGTGTGAATTAAATTCAGTCAATTACAAATAATGTCACCCCGTGATGTGTTCTCAGATGTCCATGTGTGCTAATGATTTACATCAGTTTAATATCAAGATGAAATAGCGTTAGTTAAAGTTAACCTTACAGACGAAGTAAGTTCTAGTTCTAATGGAAAAAGCTCTATGTCTAAAATTTCAATTAATGCACTTGAACAGCTGGAAATTATATAAACAATCAAACGCAAATTTACTGTGAATATCCTAGTGAATTATATCGAGAAGAAACTTATCAAAACAAATTATTTCTGACTACAAGAAATAAAAATGAGGCATTCAGATGCACCCGTGCGAACAAAGAGTCTTAACTTATTATTTATCAAGCGCCGGTCACCGCGTGAGGGTGAACGAGGGAAGTGGTGGAAAGAGAATATGTGATGATGTTTCAGTATTCTTGTTCTCAGAAACGAAAGTGCCATCAGGACTTCTGGAAAAGTTCAAGGTTGAAAACTTCAACTTTTTCTGTTCGAAGTATTATTAGTATGTAAGAATCAGTCAACGTTTTAGGTACTCCCCTTATTAATATTTATTCAAAAGTAAATATTATAATGGTTTGGCTCTTGTCTATTTCATCGAAAGATAAAGGTGTGATAAAGTGTATGTCCGGAGCCAAATAGACGAATATATACATGTATATATACATATGCATATATATTACTAATCAGTGTTGATAATAAGCATCCTCATGTTGACAACAAGCTCATTGGTCGGACATTGATTGATCAAGAGAATCTCCTCGAGGACCAATGCAGCCGGTATACATAACTTACGTCATTAACTTCTTTTTCGTTAAAATCTTATATTATTTTCTTGTTACTTTAAAAGTGTGTATATATATAGTATATAAGTAAATACACACGCACATATATTTCAATTAGTATCAAATGAAAATATATATGTGTGTATATATATAATATATACGAATTCCCTTAACAGTGCCTTATTGTAAATGGTGTAAATGTTTGTCATACTATTGTCTACTGCTTTTCTGTTCTGTAACATAAATATATTAGTTTTCTGTAAACTAGTCCAACTTTGCTTCTCTAGTTTCCTTATCCATTTGCACATAATCATATGAAATGACGGATCGGATCAGGAATACCCTGTTCGAGAGACTGCAATCGTGAAAATATGAAGAGCTTCGCACCAAGTGGCACACAACAGGAAAACAATTGGAGAAAAAGCCGTCACCAGAAACTACCTGCCATGATTGAATGCGAAATTATGCTTTTAGAGCTGAGACTGTTACAGTGACTAAGAGAACAATAAGAAAAAACAAAAGGAATGGGCATTTAGAGCATACGCAAATTTTTAAAAGGAAAAAAGGAAAAAGAAAATATTTTGTATAAAAAACGATGAATTATTTCCATAATGAATAAATGCAGTTACGATAAGCTCGATATGATTAGCAGCGTAAACAGTGGTTAACATTTCATCGAAATCAGAGGAAATAAGTAAACAACCATTAAGGGTGATTCGTAGCCTCGTTGTCTAGAGGATCTAATATACGTGAAAGGGCCATAACTGCCACTAAAAAAGATCCTGAAGACATCCTTGAGATTCTGACGCAAAGATAAGATTGACCTCTTCTTCAGATGGAGGTTGGAAGTGCCCCTACTGCATCCTTTAGGAGCAGGGCGTACTTTTGGCCCATTCCCTCTACTTCATATTTCAGTCAGTGGAAAAAAATCCGACAAAAGGAAAACTATAACGTAACGAAACTTTAGACACATACCCACTAAGTAATCAAGGCTTAAGGATTGACATTCACATGGAGGAAATGAATGAAAGGCCATGTCTCAAAATAAACCCTCCACAACCCAAACAAAGCTGTGTACAATCGTCAGTCGCATGAATGGTTTGATAATACCAGTTTTGTCAACAGGTGGAATGAGACAATGCAACTAATCTTAACAAACATTCCTCTGAATATCGAGACAAGAAATATAAATCAGTCCCTTAATATATCGACTTTTCGGGGTTCACTGTGACCCACTACAAAGCAATCAAGACTCTTAAGGTCTGTCGCAAGATTCACCCATCAGAATGTTAACCTGGCTGCAAATTCCTGAGATGTATGCTACTATTGCACCAGACCCGATTTCTTTGTCATGCGCCTGGTTACGTCTGAAGTCATAAGTTGAGTGTGGGAAACAGAGATTATTTTCAAGAAAATTCCGTGGTTAGTTTTTGAGATATGGCGGCCCGCTTTTTTCAGGGAAAGGTCCCGGTACTCCGTTACATCTCGGAAAAATGCAACCTGTCCACACTTAGCTTCAGTTCACTGATCTAAAGACCAGCAGGGTAAAGAACGTGTTACTTCCCCCAGCTTATAACAGCGTTGTTATTGCGACTAATTGTCGCTCATACCAGAATCCCAGACTAGACTGGAACTGACCAAAAGTCCTTGATTCTCTCTCTCTCTCTCTCTCTCTCTCTCTCTCTCTCTCTCTCTCTCTCTCTCTCTCTCTCTCTCTCTCTCTCTCTCTCTCATCAGAAGAGTTAAGCCTACGACGAACCATCCTCTTTGGGAACACTCCTGGCTGATTTATATATGATCGAAGATCTTGCACACTATTTGAAATTACCCATGAGCGAAGTAGATGTAAAATTAATGTTGATGTGGTCTTATCAACTTAATTTGTAGTAAACAGTGAGATACTACAAGGGAATGTGATTTAATCTTTGCTGTTTGCCCTTCTAGATCTCATAATGAAAAAAGTTACAGTAATTACCAGGGTTGCTTATTAGAATGCACCATATACCCAGGGGGGGTGGTAACTAAAATAAATCTATGAAAAACACAGGTACTAACGACATAGTATACAGATATGAAATATCATAAAGGAAATTAAGGGAGTTTCATAAAGTACTATTGATAAAATAATGATAAAGGAGATGGAGATGGCTTGGACATTGTGCCTCGCACAACCCTTAAGAGAATTGAACATAATCGTGTCAACTTGGCTTATATGGACGTCGAATGAGTTGGAAGATTCAGGCCCACTTGGAAGAGAGACGCTGGAGGTGAGTGGAGATTCGCAGAGTAAACGTAGCATAGGAAAGGTATGCATGGCGGGATTGCACAGATGTGCTTTTGCATCACAGGCCAAAGTAGGCGTTGATGTACAATATATAATATATCTATATATCATATCATATATATAGTATATTTGTATATGCATGTATATATGTATATATATATATATATATTCATATATATAGTATATATATATATATGGTAGATATATCTTTTATAATATATATATATCTATATATAATATGTATTGTATATTATATATATATATACACGTATATATACGTATATATCCTCCAAGCCTAGAGACGCTATATATATAATATATATATATAATATATATATATACTATATATATATATATATATATATATATATACACAATTTAACAACCAAAATCCGCTTTAGATGCAACTTTGGCGGCAGCAAAACAGTTGTTGAAAAAATCGCGTCATGCGGCCTTCGAGCGCAGGTTCAGCTTTTACATCATCTCAAAATGATGATGTGTTGATATAAAAAAAGAAAGAAAATTATATATATATATATATATATATATATATATATATATATATGTATATGTATATATCTATATATGTTTATATAAATATATATATATATATACATATATATATATATATATACATAATACATATATAAATATATGCGTAGCATAAAAATTAAGGACAGTTAACTACAACTACAAAAATATGAAGGAAAGTCTACAACATTTACATACTAGATACACCACCATTAAAACAAAAACAAAACCAGCAAAAACAATAATAAATTAGAAGAAGAAGAAAAAAACAATAATTTGTTGTTCAGGTGACTTCAAAGTATGGTTGCCCGGTAATTGTATTTACTTAGTGTTCCTGAATGATGCAATAAGCTGCAGCAAGAACAGAAAATAACGGTATGATCATAGGATAACAAAATTGAGGGTTAAGCGACGAGAGAAGAAAATCTATCGACACATCTTACTTGTTTTAACGGATAGAGAGAAGTTGCTGGGCTACGTGAAACATCGGGATGCTGATCTCAGTACGGACGATGGAAAGATGGAGGATCGGAAATTGTTCGATGTAAATAAATTTAAAAAGCTTAAAGGAAGGCCAGAAAACTTTGAACTGGGCTGACAAGGAACAGAATAATGTCAAGGGAGAGGCAAACACTTTGGGCTTCCACGAATTGCGCACCCACTCCTTTTATTTTACTTATGTGCAGTTGTTATACGTCAAAGGCAAGAAATGGTAGTTGCAAAAAAAAAAATTGCAAAATACTTAATGCAAAGAAAAACTAAGTGACGGAAATGAAATGAGTTATGCAAAAATATGTTGTCTGAAAAAATAAGAGAGGAAAATGCTGGAACGGTTGTTTATAAGAAAAAGAGCGGGCCAGGAAATGTTATTGTTACAGAATGTTACACATTGGAGATTTCAACTGGTAATATAAATAAATAAATTAATATATATATATATGTGTGTGTGTGTGTGTGTGTGTGTGTGTGTGTGTGTTTGTGTTACTGATTGTTTCTACATGTTTTTGGATTTCCAAGTTGGAAAATGAATTATGAGGTTCCCCGTTTTTGTTTATGCAGGATCTCTGAATCAGTAGTCCCATCGTTTTGAGAGATTTACCTTAAGTAATAATAATAATAATAATAATAATAATAATAATAATAATAATAATAATAATAATAATAATAATAATGGTAAGAGCATCAAGGAAATAGATACCCTAATCCAGACTGTAAGGATTGTATCTGGGGACATCAGGATGGAGTTTGGAATAGAAAAATGCGCCTTAGTCAACATACAAAAAGGCAAAGTAACGAGAACTGAAGGGATAAAGCTACCAGATGGGAGCAACATCAAACACAAAAATGAGACTGGATACAAATACCTGGGAATAATGGAAGGAGGGGATATAAAACATCAAGAGATGAAGGACACGATCAGGAAAGAATATATGCAGAGACTCAAGGCGATACTCAAGTCAAAACTCAACGCCGGAATATGATAAAAGCCATAAACACATGGGCAGTGCCAGTAATCAGATACAGCGCAGGAATAGTGGAATGGACGAAGGCAGAACTCTTCAGCCTAGATCAGAAAACCAGGAAACATATGACAATACACAAAGCACTACACCCAAAGCACTGGGGCAATATCTGAAAACCAGTGAAGACGAGTGGCTAAAGAGTGCATGGGAAGAAGGACTAATAAAAGTAGACGAAGACCCAGAAATATACAGAGACAGGAGAATGACAGACAGAACAGACGACTGGCACAACAAACCAATGCACGGACAATACATGAGACAGACTAAAGAACTAGCCAGCGATGACACATGGCAATGGCTACAGAGGGGATAGCTAAAGAAGGAAACTGAAGGAATGATAACAGCGGCACAAGATCAGGCCCTAAGAACCAGATATGTTCAAAGAACGATAGACGGAAATAATATCTCTCCCATATGTAGGAAGTGCAATACGAAAAATGAAACCATAAACCACATAGCAAGCGAATGCCCGGCACTTGCACAGAACCAGTACAAAAAGAGGCATGATTCAGTAGCAAAAGCCCTCCACTGGAGCCTGTGCAAGAAACATCAGTTACCTTGCAGTAATAAGTGGTACGAGCACCAACCTGAGGGAGTGATAGAAAACGATCACGCAAAGATACTCTGGGTCTATGGTATCAGAACGGATAGGGTGATACGTGCAAACAGACCAGACGTGACGTTGTTCGACAAAGTCAAGAAGAAAGTATCACTCATTGATGTCGCAATACCATGGACACCCAGAGTTGAAGAGAAATAGAGAGGGTAAAAAATGGCTAAGTACAAAGGAAACTGTATAAGAAAGGGAAGGAATATTGAATATCCCATGGGGAAATCGTTCCATAATTCATAGCAGCACTAGGCACGATCCCAAGATCCCTGAAAAGGAATCTAGAAAAAAACTAGACGCTGAAGTAGCTCCAGGACTCATGCAGAAAAGTGTGATCCTAGAAACGGCACACATAGTAAGAAAAGTGATGGACTCCAAGGAGGCAGGATGCAAACCCGGAAACCCACACTATAAATACCACCCAGTCGAATTGGAGGACTGTGATAGAGCAAAAAAAAAAATAATAATAATAATAATAATATTAATAATAATAATAATAATAATAATAATAATAATAATAAAAATAATAATAACAATAATAATAATAATAATCAGGACTATTAAATAATTATAATGATGATAATAAACCTAGAATATAACTAAGTAACATTCAACAGCCCATGAATATCAAAAGCAATTCGGTAGAAAAGGCTTTATCATTGACACCAATGATAATTTCTATTTCAGTGAAGAGTAAAGACAGTCGATTAAGAAATCTTTGACATTACTTGGAAATTTACAGAAAACATTGACATTCATGATCGCAGAGGTTCTGTCATTCATGAGAAGCGACACCACAATCAATTTCAAAATTTTAGCCACTGGCTGAAATTTTCTGATCACTCTCTTAATTTCTCAACTACGCCAGCTGATGTCGTTGTCCCAAGTATGCACATGATTCCATCAGGACTCATTGTCATGTCATGGCAATCTGGGCTACTTTCAACGCCATAAACTCTGACGCTTCACTGATTCTGAAAATTATCACAAGGAAACAATATCTCCCCGATATCAAGAAAACATTTTTTCCAAATGTTCATGATATTTTTATCTCTTGGCTAGGAGAGTTGTTGTTATATGAATTCCGAGTGGCCAGACAATCCAATGAAAGGAAATCTAAAGTTTTGAATATTTTGAATTCGAATCAAAAGCCACGTGCGCTACCAGATTCCAACCCTTTCAGTTATGAATATTTTAACACATTCTGTGTGGAATGCTGACGAGTAAAACCCTATTGGACATCAAATTTAGTTGAATGTTACAAATCGAGATGGTACGATGAGTACAAAGGTTCGTTCATTCAGTCTCCAATTTTGACAACATTTTAAAGGGTTTCTTCCGTAACACAGGAGGAGTCTCTCAATCAAATCGATCCTTAATACACAGCGCCTTCCTAAGACTGACTTGAGTAGTTTATCACTCACAGACACACTGATTTTGTTGACGAGCGCAAGATTTCGGGCATAACGCCCATTATATTTGAGTCTTTGTATTTCTTCCTTTGACAGCCATAATATTTCCTTCGCTTTGTGTTCTTTCAGGACGTGCTTTGCTTAGACTCTTGTAAGGTACACAACCTACTTTCAGTTAGCCCATTTCTCCGAAGCAGTTTATGACGCATGCAGTCCTGGTCACGATTGCAACACTTCTATTGAATAATTGCACGGCTGACATTGTAAAGTTGAAGAAAGGGCGTGAATCCATGGCCAGATTTCTTTCGTTGAATTTTTTGACGGAATAACATCCCATTTTCTTTTATCTCTTATGCTTTTGTTATTTTTTTAAATAATGGCTTAGTAATGGAATTGTCAAAAACCTTTTACGAATTCAAAAATTATAGATTTTCTGTAAAGGTTGGGTCATGTTATATATATTATCAGTAATCTCCGTTTAGGGTCCATGTCACCAATACTTGAAGCCAGGAAAAACAGAAATATGTCCATAAGGTCTTGGAAGAAGGCATAATAAACAGTAACTGGAGTGATAATTTGCATAATAATGACATTAATTGAATATCATTAAAGTAAAATATGGACGTAAAAAAGCATAAAATGCAAAAACGGGATGCATTTATTGTTTATTCTTTTCCAAAATATTTGCAGAATGTTTATATATAACGACATAGTCAAAGCTCACATCGTTTC
Source organism: Macrobrachium nipponense (assembly GCF_015104395.2). NCBI lineage: Eukaryota > Metazoa > Arthropoda > Malacostraca > Decapoda > Palaemonidae > Macrobrachium > Macrobrachium nipponense. The sequence continues at coordinate 69,488,414 of NC_061110.1, read as the reverse complement.
TCACAAGATAAATCTACACTAGCAATGTTGGAGCCATGAAACACCAGCTGAGTATAGAACTGGTTATTATCATTTACCAAGCTGTAACATAATTGGGAAATCAGAACGCTGCAGACACAAGGGTTTGAGCTATGGAATTGAGGCACTCAGTGAAAAGAAGGAGCTGGAGGGGTTAAATAAGAAGATAAGAAGATAATTAAGAAGATGAAGAACAAGGGACAGCAAGATTGAAGAAAGGAAGCAGGAAGGGAGGTATAGTAAAAGACTAGAAGTTGAGTGCAGCCGGGGGCCGAAGGGATGCTGCAAACACTCTTTAGTAATATTAGCCTACAATGCACCACATCAGGTGCACCGACTGCACTGCCCCCTTACAGAGACGCTCACAAGGGCTGCGATAGAGAAAGCAGCACAATACGGAAAAGGTACTAGAGACGTAAAGAATAAACTTCATGAAGGAAATGATGATG
>NC_061110.1:69472922-69487447 GCF_015104395.2 Macrobrachium nipponense | reverse complement strand
TAAGTACATGGCACCTTAAGCGCTGGTCAACCTTGAAAACTGTAGACACTAGGGGTAAGTCCATATGTAAAAAAAGTATTTGGAATTATTAGACGTTTCTTATTTATTGTCAGCAAAAGAGTCAAATATCCCTTCTGCCACTCCCTTTCTTTGAGTGGGCTAGAAACAGGCATTAGAATACCCTTCCCATTGGCATTTGTGTCTGAAAAAAGTTAAAAACATAAGGAAGGTGCTTGACAATTAGGAGAGGAAGTCTCTTTTGCATCCCATACTCCTACAGCGAAGAAAATGGTATTTAGTAATTTTTAGAGTTAGTAGTACATCCCTTACAGTTACTTCTATTTCTGTTTCCTTTTTTCGTTCTTTCCTTGACTTATTTTATGATAGATTAATCATGTCTTGCAGTGTGGAGCCCTTTTCTTCGTGTAAACATTACTTTCAACATTTTTTTTCATTACCTTTCAAGCTCAGCCTATAGCTACTTATTGACCACGTTCTGCAGCCTGGCGTCCTAACAAATGGTAGCTGAGATGATATTAAAAGATTTTGTTTTCTCCATCTTCCTACCTGAGGCTTTGGTTCCCTGGTATGTGGCTTTCCTGCCACGGGGGCCATGGTTTTGAACAAACTAATCTGCGCTTTGTAAGGAAGCTTTCACGTAAGCTCTTTCATTTCTGGCCCAATACTACTTCAGCACAGGATTCTAAAATGGCACCATCTTGCTGTCATCATTTCTGAATCACCGTCACTTAGAAAGAAGCATGGCCCTATTTACACAAATTTCAAGGATTATATGCCTCAAGTTTGGTGAAATTGATCCCGTGGGTCTGGAAAAGGAGTTAATATGTGAAAAGTTTCCACCAGGCAGACGTACGTACACACAGGCAAGTATACGGACAGACGCATATTTTGCAGCGCTCTCTCATCAGGCTTACGTTTTTGTGGACGAAGAAAAGAATGAAAGTAAATTAGAATTTGCAATATATGATAAGTAATCAGAGAGTAAAATAGAGTAAAATAGCAGAAAACCTTCCACGAAACCTATAAACATAAAACGGTGTGGAGAAAACGTGTATGGGACGTGAGCAAGAGAGAGAAGCGGCAAAAAACGAGAGTTCTTTGTAAATTTTTTGTCTCAAGAGCTACGGTGGGAGGGAAAGGAGACAAGCGGGTTTAAAAAACTAAGGTCCGGCAAGACAAACTCTAAAAGAAACGTAGCCAGGAAAAAAGTGAACCGATAATAGCATATCATGGCTTCGCTTTCTCTGGTCACTTCGGCGTGGATTATCAAGAGCCAGTATTCCTGCTATGCATAGACGGTATGAAACCAATACCCTTGCAGATGGAGCAAAGAGATTAGTCGGACAAACGAAAGAAGGATGTAACGACTGGAATTTTCTATCTTTATTTAAAATGATATACAGAAACACACACACACACACACACGCATTAAGCTACAAATGTCCTTGAATATTATCAAATTCGCTTTAAAGAATTCTCCTTCGGTTAACATATATGAAAATATATTAATTCCGAGGTAGAGCATATTAGATATTAAAGGGCATTTGTAACTTAATGATTATATAAATCATGGTGATGTGATAATACTCATATATATATATATATATATATATATATATATATATATATATATATATATTACATATATATATATATACATACATATATATTACATAATCATAAGAATGTATATATACACACATACACACACACACACACACACACACACACACACAACACACATATATATATATATATATATATATAATATAAATATAAAGAAGTTCCACGATAATACAAATAGTCTAGAAAAAATATATATACATTTTCGTTTTAGTTTGATCAGGCTACCTGTGGTTAGCGTAAGCTTTCTTTCTAAATCAGGGGTTTTCAACCTGGGGTACGCGTACACCAGGGGGTACGCCAAGGGTCTGTCAGGTGGTGAGCGCTCCCCATGGTACTCGAATGAATGTTTAATGCCAACCTTCAATGTGCTTCAGCAAACACTGCTCCTCAGCCAACTAGGATAGTTAATGAAAAAAGTTTCAGCCATTTCATTGACTCCCTTTGCAGCTGATGTAATAGTAATGTATTTTGATTTTGTAGCTCAGTAACATAACCTTGAAAATTTACTGCATAGCTAGCTGTAAATAATATAAAGAATTGTCTTAATTTTTTCTAGAGAATCCTTTATTTGATAATATTATTAGTTATGTCAGGAGAGTTATATACTTACTTCCCTTCTGCATAGAACTTGCAAATAAAGAATGGAATGTTTTTCTGAGTTGGTTTTGTTTTCCACGTTGTACAAAGTGAAGGGGTACATTACTGACATTACAAATGCCCGAAAGGGTACTTGGGGAGAAAAAGGTTGAAAACCGGTGGTCTGAATATATGTATTTTATAGACAATTTATAGTTTCTCATTGGACGAGTCAGTTACGTGCTCGACTACCGATCTCAGGGTCCGGGTTTGATTCCCGGTGCCAACAAGGAATCAGAGGAATTTATTTCTGGAGATAGAAATAAATTTCTCGATGTGGTTCGGATCCCACAATAAGCTGTAGGTCCCGTTGCTAAGTAACCAATTGGTTCCTAGCCTCGTAAAAATATCTAATCCTTCGGACCAGCCATAGGAGAGCTGTTAATCAGATTAGTGGTCTGGTTAAACTGAGATATACTTAACTTTATAGACAATTCATACTGATGGCGCTTTCTTCTTCACAAATATTAAACTACAACTGTCACTTAATGTCAAATTCACTATACCATGGAAGTAATTTACATCCGGGTGGAGTTATAACTGATAAATACACCTGTCCTGCTAGGACTCGATCATTCCTTCCCTAATAGTTGCCAATAGAATTCTGAGCTCTTTGTTTTTGGATACCTCAAGATGTGTTTTAAGGAGACAAGTTTTGCGTCTTCTATGAAGAGAAACCTATGAATCACCTGACTTGTTTTTTAACGGCCAACCGAGATTGCGGAATGCTTTTCTTATCTCTATGTCAGCACAAAGAGGTCCAAATCTTCCCTAGCTTTGTAAGTATTTATCTATTTATTCTTTTATTTGCACTTCAGATGAGGTTTAACTTGAAGTTTAGCTGCTGGAAATTCACAGAATTCCCTAAATACGCTTAAACAAGTCTCCGGGGTCCATGGGTAAACGAAGCTATTGTCTGAAATAGCGCATTTGAAAAGGCGGAGAAAAATATAGTCACCTGCTATTTATGTAAACTGTCATAAGTAGTGCTACGTAATTTTGACAAAAAATCTGAACATTGTTAATACGATATTGATTATTTTCTCTTTATTAGGAAGGACTCGGGAAGGCAACAGATCTGACTGTACACATAATGATTATATCATACCGAGACTTGTGACTAGAGAGTATATGCTATAACTGAAACTGACATAAAATTGCCATAGAAATATAAATGGTAGTCCTTGATCTTTATGAAGGTGAGGACCCATATGGTATTGCCGATTATTTTTTTGGAAGTTTGTCAGCATGGTTCTTCTTGCACATATTTATAAAGTATTCATGTTACTCTTTTAGCTCAACATCAGAGTTTTGATTATTGCTTAATATCTATAACTCCAATAACATTTAAAACTGGCACTAAGTCGGAAGGGCAATGCTGAAAATCATCATCCTTTACCTTGTTTGTAGTGTTTGTAGTGTCCTACAGAAATTTCTAGATTCTAATTGTAAGTTCACATGATTGGTCTTGACTTTTAGACTACTGATGGGCACTGTAGGTTCTATAAGACTGCAGTCCCCAGATGAGCACTCTCTCTCTCTCTCTCTCTCTCTCTCTCTCTCTCTCTCTCTCTCTCTCTCATTCTTGTTAAGATAATCGTTTCTCACCCCTCCTTCCTATTGGGGCTGAACTTCGACTTGAAGGGCTTCAGTAGTGTCACTATTCATCTCAGCAACCTCGAAAACTATGGATTAGACACTAATATATGTTGTTTCCACTCATTGTTATATGTCACCCCATTTCCACCCCATTCTCAACTACCCGCCTTTCTATATCAGGGGGCTGAACTTGGCCTTAATGGGCATCAAGAGTGTCATGAAATTCATTGACCTCAAAAACTGTGGATGAAACACTAATATCTGTCATTTTCGATTATTTTTACATGTCACCTCCTTCCAACCCCCTTCTCACCCCGTCTCTATTGGGGCTGAACTTGGACTTAAAGGACATTGGTAGGGTCACTATTCTTCTCAGCGACATTAAAATCTATAGATTAGACACTAAAGTTTGTCGTTTCCGGTTATTTTTACATGTCACCCCCCCGCCCCCCTTCCAAGCCCCTTCTCATCCCACCTTCCTTTCAGGGCTGAACATGGACTTCAAAGGCAACAGGAGAGTCACTATTCTTCTCAGCGACCTCAAAAATTATGGATTAGACACTTATATCTGTCTTTTTGGTTATTCTTACATGTCATGCAATTCCCACCCACTTCTCGCCACCCCCTTCCTATCAGGGAAGAACTTGTACTTGAAAGACATCGGGAGTATCATTATTTATCTCTGCGACCTCAAAAACTATGGACTAGACACTAACATATGTCGTTTTCAATTATTTTTACATGTCACCACCTTTCCACACCCTTCTCGTCCCCCTCCCTATTACGGCTAGGCTAGGACTAACGGGCATTGAGTGTCACTATTCTTCTCAGTGACGTCAAAAACTATGGATTAGACATTAATATCTGCTGTTTCGGTTTCTTTTACATTTCACCCCATTCCCACCCCCTTCCCAGCCCCCCTCCCAATCGGGGCTGAACTTGGAATTGAAGGGCATAGGGAGTGTTACTATTCATCCCAGCGGCCTCGAAAACTGGATTAGAGACCGATATCTGTCGTTTGCGTAATTTTTACATTTCCCCCCGTCCCAAGAAGCCCATCCCCTTTTGGGGCCCAGTGATGTCTTAACCCTATAGTGTTCATTCAGATGGCAAGTAGTATGTATACCAAGTTTGGTTGAAAATGCTCAATGTCTTTTATCGTGTATGAGGAACATACACACACACACACACTACATCCATATATATATATATATATATATATTATATATATATATATATATATAAATATATGTATATATATGGATTTTATATTTTTCATTATATCTAACCATCGGGTAGTGAAACTGGAAATTTTATCTGAAAGTAATTTTCAATTGTTCGCGCTCTGTCTCGATGAAGATGCCGACAGACTGAGAGATTCTTCGAGATCTGTCTCATTCGGATTTGGAATTCATAATGGAATTACCCGGATGTGTGTCCCCTTTCTCGATCTACTCATTACAAGGAATTTAAAGTTTTGTTTATTAATTGTGTTTTCATGGAGTTTCATTGTGCTACTTCGAGTGTTAAAGTTTAGGAACAGATCAAATTAAGTATAATGTCTATAGATACACTTATGTATAAATAAATAAAGATGATTTCTCTTTTGTTATATTTCTAAATTTAGGCGGAAACAGGTAGAGGTACATCGTAATATATATATATATATATATATATATATATATATATATATATATATATATATTATACATAAATATATATATATATATATATATATATATATATATATACATACATATATAATATATACTATACATATATATATTTTTATATATATATATATATATATATATGTATGCATGTTATATATATATATATATATATATATATATATATATATATACACATAAAAGTTGTGTGTGTGTGTGTGTGTGTGTATAAAGCTGGCAAATGGAAGTCTTTAGACCCCTAAGGTCGCCAAATCTGTCTGTTTCTTGATTTTTTCTCTCTACATAAGTTCTGTTTAAGAAGTCCAATACTAAGACACATTTCATAGTAAAGGTTTTATCAATACAGCACTTTCTTTGAAATAATTTAAACGTCAAGGCAGTCAGGATTCTGCCCTTGATGCAGTCCGGTTTTGCATGGGTTCTGCTCTGAAGACAGTCTTGTTCTGCCACAAAAGCTTACCATAAAATAATGAAGTAGAGGGTATTTATTTACGTTGCATGCATTGCGTAATAGGGTAAGGGACATAAGTGGCTTATTTCCTTCGGATTATCTAATAAGCTTTAATTCATAAGGGTAATCCAAAATTTAATTAAAATTTGACTGATACATACCTCTTCTTTGGTATAACGCGTCTGAAACTTTATCAGTTCTAAACTTTACTGCATATTTCACAATGCTTTACGTACGGTGTGATGTGGTATATTTATCCACTTTTAATACCTGAAAAATTTCATACTCTATGTTACCCCCCTCCCCTCCTCAGATAGGGAGAAGGACGTAAAACTTATCCGATCGAGGCGTTTTGGTATCATGGTCTCAGAGCAGTAAGGCACTGAGTGACCTCTCTCTCTCTCTCCCTCTCCTAACCAACTGCTGTCTCTTTCTCTCAACTTCTTTCTCTCAACCATCCAACTGACCTCTACGCAACTCACATATCACAATTATCTCGGGTAGCTAAATCAGACTCGTGAATTACAAAAATACATTTATTTAAGAATCAAAGGACTAACTAAATAAATCAATTCTCAAAGAAACAAATGTTTAACTGAATAAGTCATCTTATCAAAAAACATATGATTGACTGAATAAGTCAAAATCTGAAACTTTAGTTTCTAAACACAACCCAATGAAAACTCCAAACAATGCACCACTATTATTATAATTCAAAACAGGAAAAGCAAAGAGCCCTGGGGAATGGATAAAACCCGTCCTATCTTTTCTCTACAATAACTAGACATCAGTCATAAGATGCTCAAAAGTTATAATGTCTCTTAACACCATTACGTCTCCTGGAAACAACCAGATAAGTTCCCATTGAAACCACCAGAGAATCTACCAGATCCGTCTGGAGAGAAAAGAAAAAAGAAATCCGACATAAATAAACTGCAAATAAACCAAAATGACATAAATCAAAAGTCATATGAAAAAAGACATCTCTGAAATAAAGGTTTAAGATACAAAAAGACAAAACCACTCTTAGGCTTAAAAGTAAGTACGCTTACCCATTTCAGCACTTACTAAGCACAACAAATCAACACATTGTCGCTTTGAGATGTAGGTGCTTCTCCGTCCTAATTATCTTACCACCATAATATGTAGGGAGGCGGCTCGCACATACACAGCTACGAACTTTTTCACAAGACACTCCCCTTGATAGGACGTCACTGATTCGTCACAAGTTCATTGCATCGGAGCAGATACATGGCACCATATACAGCTCATAGTTACACCCATAAACTGCCCAAATCTAGTTTTTAAAAGCATACCTTACTTCCGCCCATGCACGGACATAAGACGTGACCTGTCTTGCCCATGATTGTGGCTGAGGCAGCGATTTTCCACATCGCACCCCCTTGTCTCCGTGGGAGACGAATCGATGATATCTATCGTTTCAAAGAATATCATTGCTCATCACATCCGTTTAAGCTATTTCTCATGGGTCAACAAGAAACAATTTAAATACATAAAATATACATTAACAGAAGAAACAGTACCTATCGTACCAAATTCCATACTGTTGTACTTGAATATATATATATATATATATATATATATATATATATATATATATATATGTGTGTGTGTGTGTGTGTGTGTGTGTGTGCATATATATATATATATATATATATATATATATATATATATACATATATATATATATATATATATATATATATATGTGTATATATATACATATATATATATATATATATGTGTATATATATATATATATATATATATATATATATATATATATATACTATATAAATTCCAAAGTTCAGCCCCGATGGGAATTAGGGTGAGAAGTGGTGAAATATGAAATGTCAAAAATGGTGGCCAATGAACTGAAGCAACTACCTATGTGCCAAATTTCATATTGATCGGTTCACTGGTGAACCGATTAGTATGAAATTTGGACATTGAGGGCATCGGGAGTGTCTGTTCATCCTAGTGACCTTGAAAACTATGGATTAGACTCGAATGTCTGTCATTTTTAACTTTTTATTGTTTACCCCTTCTCACTCCCCTTCCTATCGGGGCTGAACTTGGACTTGAAAGGCATTGGGAGTGTCACTAATAATTTCAGCAACCTCGAAAACTAATATCTGTCATTTTTTATTACTTTTACATGCACTCCCTGCCTACCCCCTACTCACCCCTCCATATTGGAGCTACGGATTGATAACTATTTTGAAGCAATACAATTAGCACCAATAACCTACATTTCATATTTGAGCCAAATCGGTCCCAAAATAAGAAAGTTATTATTAGGGGGTTATATATGTTTCTAAGAAAATCTATTATGCCTATGTTCGAACTCTATGTTAGCTTTACCTCTATGCCAAATTTCCTACTGATCTGCTCACTGGTGTAAACGTTCATTTGTAACAAGCAGGCAAACAAACAGACGTGGTTTCTCATTTATATAAAAGATGTTGTATAAAATTTCTAATTACAGTGATCACCCTTTGTATTCAGATCTTCCCAGAATACCGTCCGCCAAGTGCCGATCATGCAGCTAGTCCTATCAATAATGTTTTGTCTTGATATTCTAATCCTATCATGACGAAATTAAACAATTTTCTTACTAATTGTTTAGTTGAACCGTGGGAACTTCAGAGTTTAAACTCAGCACAAATTCCATTTTGCTGACCTTGGTCACGAAACTCAGCATTTTTGATTCTCTTTGCCCTTTCCGTTTTCTAGTTTTTACTTTGCATTTCTTTTTTCATATTTGACAGCTTTCCCTACTGGGGCTCCGGGGCTTTCATTATTTTGCTTTTCCAATTAAATATCAGGTTGCCTTGTAATAAAAATAATAATAATAATAATAATAATAATAATAATAATAATAATAATATGTGGCGCCGTGGAGGAGTGGGTTAGGTCGTCAATGGACTTAAGTCAAGTTAAGCAACATTGGGGCTGGTCAGTCGTTGGATGGGTGACCGCTCTCCTCGGCGTTGATTCCTTGGGAAAGGATCTTTACCATAATTTCCTCAGTCTACTCAGCTGTAAATGAGTACCTATCCCTGATGGGGTAGGGTCCAGCTATGGGTTAAATAGCAAAAACTCAGCAATGATGGAAAGAAATGAAGGAATAAACGACAACGACGTAAATGGAACCTCTGGCAACAGAGGAGCTTCGTCCGGCAACCAAGTATTCAACCCAATTGAAGGGGAAGACGGTCAGGTACTTGGAGGTCGTCATCCAGCAACTGATCACCACAACGACAGTCATCAACAGCCTGAGATTGGAGCTACAGAAGCAAAAAGGAAGAAATGGACAAGAGAAGAAAATAAGGAAATATGGAGATGCTATATCAGAAGCAACCGACGGAGAGAGGATATAGAAGAAGATTGGCTCAACATCTGGAATGAGAGGAATAACACCCCCCAAACAGAGCAGAGGCTGGCAGACCAAGTAAGAAACATAAAGAAAAAGAACGGTCTCCCCAACAGAAGAGAAGATGAAGGGAAAGGGAAATGTCACACGACAACGAATTACACGAAGACGAACTGAGAGACGATGCCACAGAAGACGACAGGGAGGATGAGGTATCAAACAACGACACACGAAGAAACACTGACGAAGTAACAGAGAGGACGGAATGGGTAGAAAAGATTAGACAATGGATGGAGCCAGATACAGAGAGAACAAAGATCCCCTCCATGAAAGCCTACAACACCAAGAAATTAAGGGAGAAAACAAGTGAGGTCAATGAAATAATGGGCATAATACACACCACCAGTATCACAGAAACAAAATAACTTGGTATATGCAGGAGCAAGATTGGTAGCAGAACTGATGGGGACACGAACACCAACGCCACCAACACAACCAACCCAACAGAAACCAAAACAGCGAACAATCCTTGGAAAAGGCGCCTGGAAAAGCAAATCATGGTGATGAGATCTGAACTTGAGTAAACTGAAAGAGATGGCAGAAAAAAGGCTAAGAAGCAAGAAAACAAGGGAGGAACTGAACGATAAATACAAAGTACACGAGAGGGGACTAAACAACACAATAGAAGATGTAAAACAGAGGCTTAAGGCCAAAGCACATAAGATCCAACGGTACATGAACAGGAATAAGGGATACCAACAGAACAAACTATTCGGAACCAACCAGAAAAGACTATACAGCCAACTAAGAGGGGAAGACAACCACCCAGAAATTCCTGAAGCCGAACCAAGTAAGAGACTCTGGGAAAACACATGGAGCAACCCGGTATCACACAACAAACATGCAACATGGCTCCAGGAAGTCAAGGAAGAAGAAACAGGGAGAATAAAACAAAGATTCACAGAGATCACGACAGACACAGTCAGACACCAAACTAAAGAAAAATGCCAAACTGGAAAGCCCCAGGTCCCGATGAAGTCCATGGATACTGGCTCAAAAAACTTCAAGGCCCTACCCCACCCACGAATAGCAGCATTGTATCACAAATCACCAAGCACCCAAATGGATGACACAGGAAGAACATCCTTAGTACAAAAAGACAAGAGTAAGGGAAATATAGCCAGTAACTACAGGCCTATCACCTGCCTACCAATAATGTGGAAGTACTAACAGGTATCATCATGTGAAAGGCTATACAACTACCTAGAGGAGACAAACGCCATCCCCAACCAACAGAAAGGCTGCAGAAGGAAGTGTAGGGGCACAAAAGACCAGCTCCTGATAGACAAAATGGTAATGAAGAACAGTAGGAGAAGGAAAACCAACCTAAGTATGGCATGAATAGACTATAAGAAAGCCTTCGACATGATACCACACACATGGCTAATAGAATGCCTGAAAATATATGGGGCAGAGGAAAACACCATCAGCTTCCTCAAAAATACAATGCGCAACTGGAATACAATACTTACAAGCTCTGGAATAAGACTAGCAGAGGTTAATATCAGGAGAGGGATCTTCCAGGGCGACTCACTGTCCCCACTACTCTTCGTAGTAGCCATGATTCCCATGACAAAAGTACTACAGAAGATGGATGCCGGGTACCAACTCAAGAAAAGAGGCAACAGAATCAACCATCTGATGTTCATGGACGACATCAAGCTGTATGGTAAGAGCATCAAGGAAATAGATACCCTAATCCAGACTGTAAGGATTGTATCTGGGGACATCAGAATGGAGTTTGGAATAGAAAAATGCGCCTTAGTCAACATACAAAAAGGCAAAAGTAACGAGAACAGAAGGGATTAAAGCTACCAGATGGGAGCAACATCAAACACATAGATGAGGACAGGATACAAATACCTGGGAATAATGGAACGGAGGAGGGGATATAAAACACCAAGAGATGAAGGACACGATCAGGAAAGAATACATGCAGAGACTCAAGGCGATACTCAAGTCAAAACTCAACGCCGGAAATATGATAAAAGCCATAAACACATGGTCAGTGCCAGTAATCAGATACAGGGCAGGAATAGTGGAATGGACGAAGGCAGAACTCCGCAGCATAGATCAGAAAACCAAGAAACATATGACAATACACAAAGCACTACACCCAAGAGCAAATACGGACAGACTATACATAACACGAAAGGAAGGAGGGAGAGGACTACTAAGTATAGAGGACTACTAAGTATAGAGACAGGAGAATGACAGACAGAACAGAGGACTGGCACAACAAACCAATGCACGGACAATACATGAGACAGACTAAAGAACTAGCCAGCGATGACACATGGCAATGGCTACAGAGGGGAGAGTTAAAGAAGGAAACTGAAGGAATGATAACAGCGGCACAAGATCAGGCCCTAAGAACCAGATATATTCAAAGAACGATAGACGGAAATAACATCTCTCCCATATGTAGGAAGTGCAATACGAAAAATGAAACCATAAACCACATAGCAAGCGAATGCCCGGCACTTGCACAGACCCAGTACAAAAAATAGGCATGATTCAGTGGCAAAAAGCCCTCCACTGGAGCCTGTGCAAGAAACATCAGCTACCTTGCAGTAATAAGTGGTACGAGCACCAACCTGAGGGAGTGATAGAAAACGATCAGGCAAAGATCTGGACTATGGTATCAGAACGGATAGGGTGATACGTGAAACAAAAAGACCAGACGTGACGTTGATCGACAAAGTCAAGAAGAAAAGTATCACTCATTGATGTCGCAATACCATGGGACACCAGAGTTGAAGAGAAAGAGAGGGAAAAAATGGATAAGTATCAAGATCTGAAAATAGAAATAAGAAGGATATAGGATATGCCAGTGGAAATCGTACCCATAATCATAGGAGCACTAGGCACGATCATAAGATCCCTGAAAAGGAATCTAGAAAAACTAGAGGCTGAAGTAGCTCCAGGACTCATACAGAAGAGTGTGATCCTAGAAACGGCACACATAGTAAGAAAAGTGATGGACTCCTAAGGAGGCAGGATGCAACCCGGAACCCCACACTATAAATACCACCCAGTCGAATTGGAGGACTGTGATAGAGCAAAAAAAAAAAAAAAAAAAAAAAAAAAAAATAATAATAATAATAATAATAATAATAACTAATAAGGAATGCTAACACCAGCACAAAATCAGGCCCTAAGAACCAGATCTGGCCGAAGAACAATAGATGGAAACAACATCTCACCCATATGCAGGAAGGGCGATATGAAAGACGAGACCATAAACCACATAGCAAGTGAATGTCTGGCGCTTGCACAGAACCCGTACAAAAAGAGGCATGATTCAGTAGCAAAAGCCCTCTACTGGAGCCTGTCCAAGAAGCACCAGTTAGCTTGCAGTAATAAAGTGGTACAAACTCCAACCTGACGGAGTGGTAGAAAATGAACTTGCAAAGATCCTCTGGGACTATGGCATCAGAACAGATAAGGTGATATGTGCTGATAGACCAGACTTGAAACTGATTGACAAAATCAAGAAAGTATCACTCATTGATGTCGTATTGCTGCAGGACTCTAGAGTAGATGAGAAAGAAAGAGAAAAAACTGGTAGGTATCAAGTCCCGAAAATAGAAAAAAGGACATGGGATATGCCAGTGGAAATTAGCTTATAATCATAGGAACACTAGGAACGATCCCAAGATCCTGGAAAGGAACCTGGAAAAACTATATGCCGAAGTAGCTCCAGGATTCATGCAGAAAAGTTTGCTATTAGAAACAGCACACATAGTGAGAAAAGTGGTGGACTCCCACACTAAAAAAACCACCTAATCGAATAGAATGACTGAGATAAATAATAATAATAATAATAATAATAATAATAATAATAATAATAATAATAATAATAATAGCCATGATTCCCATGACAAAAGTACTACAGAAGATGGATGCCGGGTACCAACTCAAGAAAAGAGGCAACAGAATCAACCATCTGATGTTCATGGACGACATCAAGCTGTATGGTAAGAGCATCAAGGAAATAGATACCCTAATCCAGACTGTAAGGATTGTATCTGGGGACATCAGGATGGAGTTTGGAATAGAAAAATGCGCCTTAGTCAACATACAAAAAGGCAAAGTAACGAGAACAGAAGGGATAAAGCTACCAGATGGGAGCAACATCAAACACATAGATGAGACAGGATACAAATACCTGGGAATAATGGAAGGAGGAGATATAATATATGCAGAGACTCAAGGCGATACTCAAGTCAAAACTCAACGCCGGAAATATGATAAAAGCCATAAACACATGGGCAGTGCCAGTAATCAGATACAGCGCAGGAATAGTCGAATGGACGAAGGCAGAACTCCGCAGCATAGATCAGAAAACCAAGAAACATATGACAATACACAAAGCACTACACCCAAGAGCAAATACGGACAGACTATACATAACACGAAAGGAAGGAGGGAGAGGACTACTAAGTATAGAGGACTGCGTCAACATCGAAAACAGAGCACTGGGGCAATATCTGAAAACCAGTGAAGACGAGTGGCTAAAGAGTGCATGGGAAGAAGGACTAATAAAAGTAGACGAAGACCCAGAAATATACAGAGACAGGAGAATGAGAGACAGAACAGAGGACTGGCACAACAAACCAATGCACGGACAATACATGAGACAGACTAAAGAACTAGCCAGCGATGACACATGGCAATGGCTACAGAGGGGAGAGTTAAAGAAGGAAACTGAAGGAATGATAACAGCGGCACAAGATCAGGCCCTAAGAACCAGATATATTCAAAGAACGATAGACGGAAATAACATCTCTCCCATTTGTAGGAAGTGCAATACGAAAAATGAACCAAAAACCACAATGGCAAGCGAATGCCCGGCACTTGCACAGAACCAGTACAAAAATAGGCATGATTCAGTGGCAAAAGCCCTCCACTGGAGCCTGTGCAAGAAACATCAGCTACCTTGCAGTAATAAGTGGTACGAGCACCAACCTGAGGGAGTGATAGAAAACGATCAGGCAAAGATCCTCTGTGACTATGGTGTCAGAACGGATAGGGTGATACG
>NC_061110.1:69460422-69467922 GCF_015104395.2 Macrobrachium nipponense | reverse complement strand
CCAGGATACCTTATGAACATGACTGACAAGTTTCCTCAAGAGGCATTTTCTTGTTCTTTAGATATCCTGTTGATGCTCACACGTACCGGTAAAAACAGCCTTCTTCCAACTGCGTTGCCAAACGTTAAGATGTGCTGCCTTAGTTTCCTTGGTAACATAAAACTTAATTGATCCTTAAAAACTCAAGGCGAGAGAGAGAGAGAGAGAGAGAAAGAGAGGAGTAAATTGATTTCTTTCTATTCCTTGTAAAAAGTATGTTTTGTAGTGCAAATGATTTAGGAACGTATTTAAAATCTTTTAAAAGATATTTTCGTATCCTTTTAGGTATGCATATCGTCTTCCCGATGCTCTATTTGTTTATTCAGTTACCTTGTTCTGCAGGTTAGGATCAGTGTAATGATTATTTACAAAAGGAATCACGGCTATGCCTCTGTTTGGACACTGTTGGCTAAACATATAGTGGAATGTGAAAAGAAACTGAGTATATTAGGAATTGCTATTTAATAGAAGACTACTTTTGGTCAATTGTCCTTTTTTGTTCTATTTTTGTAGCCTTGAATGCCGTCCTCGTATTCACGACTGCCTCTTTTTTTTCTTTTTTTTTTTATGGCGAGTACAAGTCGTCTAGTCCTGCCCAAAGCATTGCCAAGGCCGCACCAGATTTGAAGCCCCCTTCTCCACATCTGCCCTCCCCATTTCACTCGGGAGTTGATTAACATGTCCTTTTTTAAGTAAATTCTTGATGTGTAATTCATGATAAGCACCTGACATATTACAAGTTGAAATGTGGATGATGGCAAGATTCCAGGCAGTGAAGTAAGGACCTCGTCTTGCGAATTTTTACTCTCTCTCTCTCTCTCTCTCTCTCTCTCTCTCTCTCTCTCTCTCTCTCTCTCGAACAACATCTCGCCCTCGCTATTGCATCGGCCGTATTTCCTTGTCGTAGTAAAACACTACAAACTTACCGTACTTTTGAATATAAAAGTTTTACAAGTTGCTTTGACCTCTTTACAGAGCCCAAATATTTGTGAAGAAACAAGATGAGGAAAGTCTCTCCAGGCGGTCTCGAAGTGAAATCAAGGCTGCGAAATAAGTTAAGTTACTAAAAGTCATCGTAAGTTTAATGATAAGTGAATGAAATAAATAATTTTTTTCTGATTATAGGTTTTTCATTAAGTCTTTATAACTTTAAATATCAGACACTAACCCGTTTACCAATTCATTAATTTCGCTTTTTTAGTGCAAATTGTTTTTTTCTAAAGCATATTTTGGGGGTAAAAAAGTTCACTCGAAGATGAGGCCTCGTTTTAAATACAGTTGTTGTTTCTCTACTCACCATTACAAATATTTGCATCAAGCCTTCGAAGAACTTGACAGGCATTTCTTAAAGCAGACAGATGAGGGCTTAACCGGATGAAGAGCCAATCTATCCAGGGATTTCCATATCCTGGTATAAGTAGGTCTTCCGTCTCAGTTTCCACTGAATTTGCATATTATGAGGTCTTGAACATCGTTTCGCCCATCTTTCTGAAATGTCTTTATCTCAACATTTCTCCTCCATAGTATTCTTTTTGTTAAGTGGTGACTATTGATTTACATATAACTCTCTGAAGTGTGTTAATTTTTTGAAGATTCATTGTTTGAATTGCTTTACTGGATTATGCGAGATTTTGTTACAGAACCTTAGTTTGCTTCTGTCTCGTTATTGAGAGATTCACGGGTTTTCTTGGTTATCATTAGAAGAAACAAGTCGAAATTAGTATTTCCTTTGTCTGGAAGTCCTGTAATCAATGGAGTAACATTGCAGTGGTGTAGAATTGCATATATGTATATTATACATAATTAGGGTTGGTTCGGTATAACAAATGGAGACTATATTTGTGTTAAACCTCAAATATGACATTTTTAGTAAGTTTCTGAAATTTTCTGGAACATGATCTCACTGACGAAATAACCAAATTTATAACTCAATACTACTTGGCTTCATCGCATTCGTTTGATCTTTTTTCCCATACGTGAAATTCGAAATGCGTAACGATGAGATAAGAATAATCGAGATTATTCACGATATTTCCAAGTTTTTCTTCGTCTCAGTAATGGGAGGAGCCTCGCTGAACAATTTCACCCGTTCAGCTCAAGATTTATGGATCGAATATTGAAGGCAAGTTTTGCAAGGAGATCTAGTATAAGGCTGATTTCGCCTTTACGACATCATTGACCTGATTTATCCGTGACTGAGTTTTTCTTTGATGTTGGGGAAGGAGAGAGTCGTTGCGAACGTCACTCGCTAACTCATTTAAGGGTAATTTTGCCATTTTTTTCTGACAATAATTCAAATGGTAAAGTGTCACTTCTTCTTTTATTACATCCAACTGCATCAAACGCTATCAAGATTTACATAAATGTCTCTTCTACACCCTTTGAGTCTCAGATTCATCTGGGGGTCATATCTATAGATAGTGACCCCGGAGTCCAGATTAAAATCTCAAATTTAACTTGTCCAGACTTAGGCCTTCGATGTAAGAAAAATACATAGACAATCGAGCCTTTTTTTTGCTGCAGTCCATCTTTACATCTATCTATCTTTCTACACACACACACACACACACACACACATATAATATATATATGCATATGTATGTATGTATGTATTTAATTGATTATATATATATATATATATGTATATATATATATATATGTCATATATATATACATATATAAATATTATCGATAGATCTCCATATATATATTACATTACTGTGTATAACTGAATCACGAAAGTCTGGAACGTGATAAATGCTTAAATAAAGGTATAAGCCAAGAAGTGGCTTATACCTTTATTTATATTACATGTTTCGGTAATTCCAAGCATATATACAAATGTGTATGTATATATATATATATATCTATGTATATACGTAATATATATATATATATATATATTATCATATATATATATATATATATATATATTTTTTATATGCTTGAAATTACCGAAACACGTAATGTATATATGTAGATGTACCATATATATGTTTATAAGTGTGTATATGTATATATAAATCTACATATGTTTAGATGAATATATGTAGATGTACCACACGGAAAGGTGAAACGTGGTAAGCATCCTGCCTGGCTTTACCTTGAGCTTTTCGAGACATCTTTAAGAAGACTTATAGATACTGAGAGAAATCCAATGTCAGGGCAACAGTATAAGCAAACGTGCAAGCGGATGGAAAACGTTCTCTTCTAACAGAATTAAGGTAAATGCTCTTTCAACAAATCTTGCAAATAAACCGATAAAACTTTAACATTCCCAGGGGATATTCATTGTCTTACAAAAACTTTCTAATTTTACTATTAGAACAAACGAGAATTTTAGCATCCTTCTAATTCACTGAATGACTGTTATCCTAGAAAGTACGAAAACTGCAGTTTTCCCGTGCACATCTTACACGTTGCTTTATGTTGTTCTGTTCTCTTTCTCAATTGTTTTCCAGTGTGACTAATATAACATTTTTCATATAACTAGGATAGGATTTTATATACATATCCCATAATACCTTCGGAAGCGTTATTTATAGGTGCTTTAGTTTTTGTGTTAATTTTCTTAAATGAGGAATAACATAAAGTTCTGAGGGAGATAAGAAGTGTCTTTCAAATTATTACTGCATATTATATGCTTCTTGCTGGTTATTATCATAATCATTTTTGGCATTGTTAGTTTATGCTTCTTGGTTGTTATCATCATAGTCATTTTTACCATTGCTAATTCATCGTCTGATACAATATAAGGACATTTTAATTCCTTGCTCTTATTCCTACTTTACCTATTTCATCATCATTATACTCAGTCCTATTATATAAGTGTCTAACGATATTAAAGAAAAAAAAAAAATGTGAAAACCGATTTCTTGACTCTATTGCTTTGTCCGGAATAAGAACTGAAATTGAAGGTGAAGCCTGTCAAGATTTATACTCTGTTTCATCTTAGCCCTATGGTACATCTGCACGTACGTATATATAATATGCATGTATATATTCGAAAGACAGATGGTTTTTTAAGGAATTACACACGCCAGTTGCATGTCCTTCGCTCAAGTATCCGCGACTGAGCAACCCAAACAATTCTGTATCTTTAGCACTCGGTATTTTAGTCGTGTGACTGAATATTTGATTAATGACAAAAAAGATACTAAAAGTAAATAAACACAGTTTTACTATAATGACAATAAAATATTTTACAATCCTGTTGTCCTTGATCTAGGAAATTTTTTTAGCATGCTGTACTTTTTGCAATAATCTACTATTTTTCACACTCAGTATTTTAGTCGTGTGACTGTATATTTGATTAATGACAAAAAAGATGCTTATATTTAAAATATACACAGTTTTACCATAATGACAGTAAAAAGCTTTAGAATCCATGATGTCCTTGATCTAGGCCGTTTTTTTTAGCATGCTGTATTTTTTGCGATAATCTACTTTTTTCCAAGTCTTCAGGTAAAAGGGTTCTCGTTCTAGTTTGGCGTAGTTCAGTCCCAAGAACGGCATTCTATGCAGAGAACCTGTTATTTTTTTTTAATGCTTCGTGTCCTTTGACGTCGTTTAACAGAATATAAAAATATAAACATTCTTATATTTTTGAAGATATTTTCTCAAAATGCTATATGTAGAACGCGAACAAGTCAAACAGTTTGAGGAAACCTTTTCACGATTCAAACACAGAGTTTTGGATAGACGCTGCTCTGGATAAAAATATTCGCTCAACTCTTGGATGAGCTTAAACTCTTTTAGGGAAATTGTCCAGCATCATCCTCCCTCCTCCCCTCATCAAACCCGAAACTTAATCTTGTTGATAGCATGGCTACTTTTGACTGAAGGACAACCAGTTGGCCTGCAACACTGGGCAGCTGAAAAAAAAAAAAAAAAAAAAAAAAAAAAAAAAAAAAAAAAAAAAACCTTGTCCTTGAAGTTCCCTTGTGATTCCTTAGATACACCTCATGTTTGGAATTATTATAATATTATGCTATATATATAATAATATATATATATATATATTTTTTTTTTAATTTATATATATTTTTATAATTTTTATATATATATACACATACATATATATACGTATATATAGCATTATATATGTATGTTATATAAAGACACACACGCATATATATAGTATACATTAGAGTTTGACTTGTAACGGATCATATAATAGAATTTCTAAAGTGTTCCAGTAAACGGCGAAGAAATTCAATTTTATTATATATATTATGTATGAATAATTATAGGTATCTATAATTAACTCCAGTGTACGTCCTCAAGTATTGGTCTGTATGTTAAAACCATCGTATCCTTGATGCTTACAAGATCCGGATTACTGCAACTCACTGGTATACGTCAGAGCAGCTATCATGTGTTGTTACGAGATCCTGTGTTATTTGTGTGTTTGTTTGGTGTTCTTTTTGGTGATATTTAGCAGGGCTATAAAAATCAGCAAAGTGCATCACATTGACAATATTAGCTCAGTCTATCATATTCCATAAGTCATTGTCAGAATTCATTTATATCAGTTTTAATAATAAAATTCAGAATTGTAGCTCCTTACAATAGATTTAACAGGTTGTTATCGCGTTCTGGAAAACAATGTCGATTTTTGGGAAAATGGCTTTGAGAGCTGTTTTGACGGTAAAAACATATTTTTTTAACGTTAAATGATGGTTTGCTTTTATTGCTTAGAGAAATGCGATGGACGGTTGTCGTTGTGTTACGGACCGCGAAAGGTCTGGTTCGACCAGTCTCATGGTCGCTATACTTCCTTGACCTTCAGTTCGTGTTTTCATCTCCTTTTCGTAAAAGGTATCTAATTGCAGAACGGACTGGCGAGAATATAAGATAATCTTCCATGAACAAAAGTGGTTTGACTGAACTAGGCGATTCAGCATCATTCATTATTCAACAATTGATACATTTCGACTTCATTCCCCCTTCTCCTCTACGAATTCTCTTCGTTTTCGTATTCAACATGATTTATAATTAATATTAATGTTCTCCAACTCCACCTACTTAAATTTCTCTCTCTCTCTCTCTCTCTCTCTCTCTCTCTCTCTCTCTCTCTCTCAGTGTAACATTGTACAGAATTTATTTTACTTACGTGTTAAACAATTTTACATTTAAGCGTATATAAAATTTTATTTGTTGTATATGGCGATGTCCTCCCTGCTGATCTGTAGTGGTTGTTTGTGTTTGTATGCGTGTGTTTTGTGGAAGTGTGGAAAGTGCGTGCATCGCCTGCCTGGTGGGTATCTGTATGAATTGGAACAGACACATTCATATATGTCAAATCTGCCTGTCATAACATTTTAAAATGAATTTCTATGCTGTGGCTATCCATTAAAAACATAGTACAGATTACTGTCTTAAGTACACAGGTAGCTTAGGTCGTTGCTCAGAGCTGACTGAGTTGAATCCATAGATTGTTTTTCCTTCGCGATGAGGGATGGTTAACATTGAGGATCAGTGGGTGGGGCGGGAACGAAGCGGTGCGGGAACGGAGCTGGGCGGGGGGAGGGGGAGGGGGGGGGGGGGCGTGCGCCAGATTGTAAAGTCAAGGGAAAAGTATTAGACCAGAATCGTTATCGAACGTGCTCTTCATATCGTTAAACTTCCGAGGTCGATTCAGTCCATTGCATCTATTCGTCATTTCTGACGGAAAAAATCTCTTTCATTTATGATTTCACCTAATGCAGAGGCATCTGTTGTAGTGGACCCTCTCGTTCCTTTTGATGCCATCGACATTTGCTTTTTATAACCGCCCTTGTCTTAGTTCTATTTTCATAGGCGCAATTTGTTTTTCGGTTGACCCTTGGGCTTGAAAGTCACAATGATTTCCAAGAATTTTTAAACAAACAGGCGGTTATTATTAGGATAATTTCGAAAGACCCGAAAGGCGTTCTTTTGTTGAAAAAGGAATCTATTTACAATTTCGTGACGAGAGAAGTGAGTTATATTATCTTTTTTTTCATAAAGATTATTTCCGAAACAGTAAGATATTTTGGGTTCTTTAAATTTTCGTGACAACCAGGCGGAGTCTTGAAACGAAATGGCACGACAGACCACACCTCTCTCCCGGAAGAAAACTTATACGAACTTTAAAATGTTCCCAAAGTTTGTTATCTGTGGATGATTTTCAACTCTCTCTCTCTCTCTCTCTCTCTCTCTCTCTCTCTCTCTCTCTCTCTCTCTCTCTCATTCACAGAAAATAAGTAAAAACGATGAAAGTGCAAAATCTTGCCCAGTTTCTTTTGATAGTCGATACCCCACAGTTTTCCAAAAGCTTTATTCCATTTGCGGATGACAATAGAATGATATTCTAAGTCATTTACTTAATCGCTGGAACTTTTGTTTTCAGCTTCTTTGCAATTTTTTTTGAGCAGGGATTGCACGAGTCTCATTTCATATTTCAATTGTTCCACCTTTTTTTTTTTCATCATCATTTCC
>NC_061110.1:69446268-69459922 GCF_015104395.2 Macrobrachium nipponense | reverse complement strand
GGAAATGATGATGAAAAAAAACAAGGTGGAACAATTGAAATATGAAATGAGACTCGTGCAATCCCTGCTAAAAACAAAAAAAAAAAAAAAAAAAAAAAAATTGCAAAGAGCTGAAAACAAAAGTTCCAGCGATTAAGTAAATGACTTAGAATATCATTCTATTGTCATCCGCAAATGGAATAAAGCTTTTTGGAAAACTGTGGGGTATCGACTATCAAAGAAACTGGGAAACATTTTGCACTTTCATCGTTTTTACTTATTTTTCTTGAATGAGAGAGAGAGAGAGAGAGAGAGAGACGAGAGAGAGAGAGAGAGAGAGAGAGAGAGTTGAAAATCATCCACAGATAACAAACTTTGGGAACATTTTAAAGTTCGTATAAGTTTTCTTCCGGGAGAGAGGTGTGGTCTGTCGTGCCATTTCGTTTTCAAGACTCCGCCTGGTTGTCACGAAAATTTAAAGAACCCAAAATATCTTTTATGTTTCGGGAAATGATCTTTTATGAAAAAAAAAGATAATATAACTCACTTCTAATCGGACCCGAAATTGTAAAATAGATCCTTTTTCAACAAAAAGAGGCTTTCCGCGGGACTTTCGAAATTATCCTAATAATAACGGCCTGTTTGTTTAAAAATTCTTGGAAATCATTGTGACTTTCAAGCCCAAGGGTTCAACCGAAAAACAAATTGCGCCTATGGAATAGAACTAAGACGAGGGCGGTTATAAAAAGCAATTGTCGATGGCATCAAAAGGAACGAGAGGGTCCACTACAACAGATGCCTCTGCATTAGGTGAAATCATAAATGAAAGAGATTTTTTTTCCGTCAGAAATGACGAATAGATGCAATGGACTGAATCAACCTCGGAAGTTTAACGATATGAAGAGCACGTTCGATAAACGATTCTGGTCTAATACTTTTACCGTGACTTTACAACCCCTGGCGCACCCCCCCGCCCAGCTCCGCATTACCGCACCGCTTCGTTCCCGCCCCACCCACGGATCCTCAATGTTAACCATCCCTCATCGAGAAGGAAAAACAATCTATGGATTCAACTCAGTCAGCTCTGAGCAAACGACTTAAAGTTACTGTGTACTTAAGACAGTAATCTGTACTATGTTTTTAATGGATAGCCGCAGCATAGAAATTCATTTTAAAATGTTATGACAGGCAGATTTGACATATATGAATATGTCTGTTCCAATTCAATACAGAAACCCACCAGGCAGACGATGCACGCACTTTCCACACTTCACAAAACACGCATACAAACACAAAAACCACTACAGATCAGCAGTGAGGGACATCGCCATATACAACAAATAAAATTTTATATACGCTTAAATGTAAAATTGTTTAACACGTAAGTAAAATAAATTCTGTACAATGTTACACTGAGACCTTACAGACCTTACCTTACAGACCTTACATCTTGTTTCGGGTTGACCCAGGTCCCTCAGTGTGAGGCACCTCTAATGTCTACCAGAGAGTTGCTAGTACATCTTCCGGTATATTTTGCATCTTCAATCTTGGATGGTCTGGGATGCAGTTTAGATATTTGTCGAGCTTATTCTTAAACACATCTACGCTAACTCCTGATATATTCCTCAGATTGAGCTGGCAACGCATTGAATAGACGCTGCATTATCGATGCTGGTGCGTAGTGGATTAATGTCCTGTGTGCTTTCCTTATTTTTCCTGGTATAGTTTTGGGCACTATTAATCTACCTCTGCTTGCTCTTTCTGATATTTTTAGTTCCATGATATTTTCTGCTATTCCTTCTATCTGTTTCCATGCCTGAATTATCATGTAGCGTTCTCTTCTCCTTTCTAGACTATATAATTTTAAGAATTGTAGTCTTTCCCAGTAGTCTAGGTCCTTAAACTTCTTTCTATTCTAGCTGGTAAAGGACCTTTGTACACTCTCTATTTGTGCAATATCCTTTTGATAGTGTGGGTACCATATCATATTGCAATATTCAAGTGGACTAAGAAACATATGTTTTATAAAGCATAATCATGTGTTCAGCTTTTCTTGTTTTGAAGTGCCGTAACAACATTCCCATTTTTGCTTTACATTTTGCCAACAGAGTTGCTATTTGATCATTGCATAACATGTTCCTATTCATCATCACACCAAGGTCTTTAACTGCTTCCTTATTTGTGATGGTCTCATTATTAGGTCCCTTATATGCATATAGCTTTCTTTCTCTGTCTCCA
The DNA here is from genome assembly GCF_015104395.2 of Macrobrachium nipponense. NCBI lineage: Eukaryota > Metazoa > Arthropoda > Malacostraca > Decapoda > Palaemonidae > Macrobrachium > Macrobrachium nipponense. The sequence continues at coordinate 69,457,705 of NC_061110.1, read as the reverse complement.
TAATTTATTGATTCAAATTTATCAGAGTTTTTTAAATACCATCCTATTTACCTCTGCCCAATCATATACTTTGTTAAGGTCTCTTTGTAGAGCGTTCCTATCTTCATCACAAGTAATTTCTCTACTTATTCTTGTGTCATCTGCGAAACTACTCACTACCGAATCCTTAACATTATTGTCTATGTCTTCAATCATAATAACAAACAGTATTGCAGCTAACACCGTACCTTGCGGCACACCGGATATTACCTTGGCTTCATCCGATTTCTCGTCGTTTGCAATAACTATCTGTTTTCTGTTGTGTAAAATTCTTTAACCATCTTCCTACTTTATCCACGATATGTGTTTTCAATAATTTTCTTCGCCAATATATTATGGTCTACTTTATCAAAAGCTTTTGCAAAGTCTAAATAAACCACATCTGTTTCATTTCCGCTTTTCATATTTTTGAATATGTTTTCACGGTGGACTAACAGTTGGGTTTGTGTACTTTTTTCCGGGTACGAAACCATGTTGTCCTTTATAAACAAACCATTATTTTTTATTAAATGTTTCATAATATTTTTCTTCATTACCCTTTCATACACTTTCATAATATGTGATGTTAGACTCACAGGCCTATAATTACTTGCCTCTAGTCTTGATCCACTTTTGAAAGTAGGGGTAATATATGCTAATTTGTGCTCATCATATATCTTGCCTGTATCTACACTTTGTCTTAATAATATTGCAAGTGGCTTGCGATAGAATGAACTACTTTCTTTAAACAAAATAGCAGGAATTCCATCAGGCCCTGCAGCAGCTCCATTTTTAATTTCATTAATAGCCTGCACAATATCAGCTTCATTAATATCTATGTCAGCTAAATATTCACTATTTTCATCCCTTTTTTTACTTCTATATCATTATCTTCATTATCTATTCTAGGGGTGAATTCTCTCTTATATCGTTCTGCCAGTATGTTGCAAATTTCCTTTTTTTCATTCGTTAATCTCCCTTCAATTCTCAGAGGGCCTATTTCTATTCTTCTTTTATTCATCTTCTTCGCATATGAGTATAATAGTTTGGGGTTTTGCTTGATATTTAATAGGGTTTTTTCTTCCAAGTCCCGTTTTCATTTTCTTTTGATTGTATATCTTTTGTTCTGCATTTTTCTATCTTACTTTTTAGTTCTATAACTTTCCATGCATTTTTTTCTTTGCAAGACCTTTTTTCCACTTTCTGATTTTCTGGAACAAGATCCTTCTGTCTCTTGGTATGCATGAATGATGTTTACTTTTCTTCTTCGGTATATATTTTTTCCACTATTATCTCCAATATTTTAATATAATATCTCCGTATTTACCCTTATGTCATCACTTACGAAAATGTTATCCCAATCTTTGTTTAATTCTTCATTAATTTCTGACCATTTTAGATTTTTTTACTGTAGAAGTTGTATTTTCCATATCCTTCCCACTTTTCATTTCTTGCTTATCTCTATTTTCACTTGCTTTGGAATGAACTGTTAATCTATGACATTATGTCTGAATACTCGCATTATAAACTATTATTTCTTTAACATAATTCATCTCGTTCACAAATACTAGGTCTAAAGTATTTTCCTTTCTTGTGGCAGGTGATTTATTTGTTGAATGTTGTATTCTAGTAGCATATCTAATAGCTTTTTCAATTGCCTCTTATCTTCTGCACTACTATTACTCTCTTTTTTATATGTATAACGTACAACCACAATCTCCTATTCGTTCTTTCCATTCTACGAAAGGAAAGTTGAAGTCACCAGATAGGAGGAATAGTCCAGTCCTTGTGATTTCTACATATATCATCCAATTTTTTTGCAAAATTGAAAGTTCAAGTTCAAAACTCCTTTAGTATTAGGGAGGTCTATATATTAACTATGTTTCATCCAAATTTTTCAGATTCAAATTCTACCGCTATTAGTTCACATTCTGAGTTACTATATTTCTCATATATTTTTCCTTGTTTTTTTGTCTTTCCCATATATTGCGGTTCCCCCTTGATTCCTATTTTTTCTATCTGATCTATAAGTTTGGAACCCTTTTATTTTTATTTTTTTGATCATCATTCCCAGTCTCTTGGTAATACCAGGTTTCACTTAATTCATTATATCTATTTTCTTTTCATTTTGGGGTTGGAGTTCTTCTAAGTACTCTATTTTTCTTTTTGGGTTACTCGTAACTAAACCCTGCGCATTCATCACTATGATGGTTTGCGTGTTTTCTCCTTCATTTAATACTGATAGTAATAAGGATTTTCCCATGTCCTCTTTCCTGTTCTGGTATGTTGTTCTTTTTTCATTTCCAGAAATTCTGACATTAAAAAATCCAACTTTTCCATAATATTTGATCTTCCTTCATCATAATTATTAATTTTGTGTCTGAATCTGCCAATTTTCTCCGTTTCTGCAATATCCTCTTGCCAATAATAAATACAGTTATTATCTCTTGAGTAGAATTTCGGAGCTGATGCTTTGAAATTTTTTGCTGACACCTCTGCATATCTCATTGGTGGTTTGCTTTTCTCTTTTCCTGATATTCTTGATTTCTCTCTTTATTTGTTTCTTTCTTATTTTGATTTTATTACTTGGTGGTTATTTATTTGATTATGATTCATGGCTACAGGTGGGGGCATATATTTGCATTTTTTTTTTGTCGAACTTACATCCTTTTCCTTCTTTTAGGTTTTTTTTACATATTTTTGGATGCAGATCTCTGCAATCATCCCATATCCATCTAAGTATGCACATTTACCATATATTTCATAGTTTTGACATATCTTAGGATGTTTGTAGTAACATCTTTCTCCAAATCTGCAATTCCCTCTTTCAAAAGGTTGCAGATTTTGTCTTTCTTGTCTATTTTTTCCTCTTTCCCGTCATTGTATAGATCTGGGTAGAGCCTCTTCGGGATTTGGCTTTTCTGTTTGTCATATCGTATTTATTTCTTCGTATGGTATGCTGCTTTATTGCCTCATATGTAGTATCAATGAGTATCTCTGCATCCATACTTTTATCTTGTCTTTGTTTTCCTTATTTTTTTTCTGTCATTTCATTTTTGTTTACTTTTCTTCCGTTTTCCTCTTCTTCTTTTTCTTCTTCTTCTTCCTCTTCCTCTTCTTCTTCATCCTCAACTATTTGTACATTCAATCTGATTTAATAACATTGTCTATCCATGATAGACATGTTGAACAAAAAAATTCTTGTATCTTTTCTCAAATCTTGTATACCTCAGCACACTGTGGATGGGTCGGAATGTTTGCATGCAGCACATTTTCTGATTAGTTTTGTGGATTGACTATGCTATACCAAACCTTACACAGTTTGCATGCTTTTGGCATTCTTTTTTCCTAATGCATCAATTAGTATATTCACAAGATTCACCTTATTCATTTTCTTTGTCGGAATATGTTGGTTTATGTATATTTTGCTTTATGAGTCTCTGACCACTTGGATTTTATTTCGGAATTCTTCCAATTATTTCAAAGATGTTTTCATTAGATTTGTTCCAGTTTGAAGGATTATATCCTTCTAATATATCTATGAAATGCTTTGTATCTTTTTTGGTTAGGACTGTTGCTGATTTCATAGATGAGAAATGCCAGTTCCTTCCTGCTACCTCATCGTATTGCGAATCTGCTAAACACGCCAAATTACGCCACCTTTCCCGCAGTTTGAACTTACTGCCATCTTGTTCTGATTTATAGTATTACACTTGATAAACTAACTTAGAAGACGCTTTATCCTATATTTTCACACTAATCTTATCACCGATAGTTCACGAACACTTCTAGATATTTCTCAAATTCTAGTCGTATGTTAAACTTGTGATATCTGTTGATTATTGTGACTTCACGTGGGTACGCTCTCACCAAGCAAGATGGCTACTACGAGAGAGAGAGAGAGAGAGAGAGAGAGAGAGAGAGAGAGAGAGAGAAGTAGGTGGAGTTGGAGAACATTAATATTAATATAAATCATGTTGAATACGAAAACGAAGAGAATTCGTAGAGGAGAAGGGGGAATGAAGTCGAAATGTATGAATTGTTGAATAATGAATGATGCTTAAGCGCCTAGTTCAGTCAAACCACTTTTGTTCATGGGAAAATTATCTATAGTTCTCGCCAGTACGTTCTGCAATCAGATACCTTTTACGAAATGGGGATGAAAACACGAACTGAAGGTCAAGGAAGTATAGCAACCGTGAGACTGGTCGAACCAGACCTTTCGCGGTCCGTAACACAACGACAACCGTCCATCGCATTTCTCTAAGCAATAAAAAGCAAACCATCATTTAACGTTAAAAAAATATGTTTTTACCGTCAAAACAGCTCTCAAAGCCATTTTTCCCAAAAATCGACATTGTTTTCCAGAACGCGATACCAACCTGTTAAATCTATTTGTAAGGAGCCACAATTCTGAATTTTATTATTAAAACTGAATATAAATGAATTCTGACAATGACTTATGGAATATGATAGACTGAGCTAATATTGTCAATGTGATGCACTTTGCTGATTTTTATAGCCCTGCTAAACATCACCAAAAAGAACACCAAACAAAACACAAATAACACAGGATCTCGTAACACAACACATGATAGCTGCTCTGACGTATAACCAGTGAGTTTGCAGTAATCCGGATCTTGTAAGCATCAAGGATACGATGGTTTTAACATACAGACCATAGTTGAGGACGTACACTGGAGTTAATTATACATACCTATAATTATTCATTCATAATATATATAATGAAACTGAATTTCTCCGCCGTTTTACTGGAACACTACAGAAATATGCGTGTGTGTCATTATATAACATAGATATATAATGCTATATATACGTATATATATATGCGAATATATATGTATACATATATATATATATATATATATATATATATATATATATATATATATATATATTATATATTATATACACATAATATACAAATATATATTATATAGTTCCAAACATGAGGTGTATCTTAAGGAATCAACACAAGGGAACTTTCAAGGGTACAAGGTTTTTTTTTTTCTTTTTTTTTTTAAGCTGCCCAGTGTTGCAGGCCAACTGGTTGTCCTTCAGTCAAAAGTAGCCATGCTATCAATAAGATTAAGTTTCGGGTTTGATGAGGGGAGGAGGAGGATGATGCTGGACAATTTCCTTAAAAGAGTTTAAGCTCATCCAAGAGTTGAGCGAATATTTTTATCCAGAGCAGCGTCTATCCAAAACTTTGTGTTTGAATCGTGAAAAGGTTTCCTCAAACTGTTTGACCTGTTCGCGTTCTACATATAGCATTTTGAGAAAATATCTTCGAAAATATAAGAATGTTTATATTTGTATATTCAGTTAAACGACGTCAAAGGACACGAAAGCATTAAAAAAATAACAGGTTCTCTGCACTAGAATGCCGTTTCTTGGGACTGAACTACGCCAAACTAGAACGAGAACCCTTTTACCTGCAGACTTGGAAAAAAGTAGATTATCGCAAAAAATACAGCATGCTAAAAAAACGGCCTAGATCAAGGACATCATGGATTCTAAAGCTTTTTTATTGTCATTATGGTAAAACTGTGATATTTTAAACATAAGCATCTTTTTTTTGTCATTAATCAAATATACAGTCACACGACTAAAATACTGAGTGTGAAAAAAATAGTAGATTATCGCAAAAAGTACAGCATGCTAGAAAAATTTCCTAGATCAAGGACAACAGGATTCTAAAATATTTTATTGTCATTATAGTATAACAGTGTTTATTTACTCTTAGTATCTTTTTTGTCATTAATCAAATATTCAGTCACACGACTAAAATACCGAGTGCTAAAGATACAGTAGTGTTTGGGTTGAGCAGGTCGCGGATCTTGAGCGAAGGACATGCAAACCGGCGTAAGTAATTCTTTAAAGCAACATCTCTGTCTTGAAATATATAGATGCATATATATACGTACGTGCAGATGTACCATAGGGCTAAGATGAAACAGAGTATAAATCTTGACAGGCTCACCTTCAATTTCAGTTCTTATTCCGGACAAAGCAAGAGTCAAGAAATCGGGTTTCAATTTTTTTTTTTCTTTAATATCGTTAGACACTTATATCCTATGACTGAGTATATTGATGATGAAATAGGTAAAGTAGGAATAAGAGCAAGGAATTAAGATGTCCTTATATTGTATCAGACGATGAATTAGCAATGGTAAACAATGACTATGATGATAACAACCAAGAAGCATAAACTAACAATGCCAAAATTATTATGATAATAACAAGCAAGAAGCATATAATATACAGTAATAATTTGAAGACACTTCTTATCTCCCTCAGAACTTTATGTTATTCATCATTTAAGAAAATTAACACAAAAACTAAAGCACCTATAAACAACGCTTCCGAAGGTATATGGAATGTGTATATAAAATCCTATCCTAGTTATATGAAAAATGTTATATTGTCACACTGGAAAACCATTGAGAAAGAGAAACAGAACAACATAAAGCAACGTGTAAGATGTGCACAGAAAACCTGCAGTTTTCGTACTTTCTAGGATAGCAGTCATTCAGTGAATTAAGAAGGATGCTAAAAATTGTCGTTTGTCCTAATAGAAACATTAGACAGTTTTTGTAAGACAATGAATATCCTCCTGAGAATCTTAAAGTTTTATCAGTTTATTTGCAAGATTTGTTGAAAGAGCATTTACCTTAATCCTGTTAGAAGAGTACGTTTTCCATCCACTTGCACGTTTGCTTATATTGTTGCCCTGACATTGGATTTCTCTCAGATATATAAGTCTTCTTAAAGATGTCTCGAAAAGCTCAAGCTAAGCCAGACAGGATGCTTACCATGTTTCCCTTTTCCGTGTAGTACATCATATATAATTCATCTACACATATGGGGATTTAAATATAAAATATACACACTTATAAATATATATATGGTACATCTACTTAATATACATTACGTGTTTCGGTAATTTCAAGCATTACACACACACACACCCACACACACACACACACACACACACACACACACACATATATATATATATATATATATATATATATATATATATATATATACACATACACATTTGTATATATGCTTGAAATTACCGAAACATGAAATGTATATAGGTAGGTAAGCCACTTTTTGGCTTATACCTTTATTTAAGCTTTTATCATGATCCAGACTTTCGTGATTCAGTTATACACGTAATGTATATATATGGAGATCTATCGCTTATATTTTATATATGTATATATATATATATATATATATATATATATAAATATGTATGTATTTATGAATATATATAGAGACATATAAGATATATATATATATATATACTATAAATACTTAAATACATACATTCATAGATGCATATATATATATATGTGTGTGTGTGTGTGTGTGTGTAGATAGATAGATAGATGTAAAGATGGACTGAAGCAAAAAAAGGCTCGATTGTATATGTATTTTTCTTACATCGAAGGCCTAAGTCTGGACAAGTTTGAGGTTTTTAATCTGGATTCCGGGGTCACTATCTATAGATATGACCCCCAGATGAATCTGAGACTTCAAAGGTTGTAAAAGAGACATTTATATAATCTTGATACTGATTGATGCAGTTGGATGTAAATAAAAAGAAAGAAGTGACACTTTACATTTGAATTATTGTCAGTAAGAAATGGCAAAATACACTTAAATGAGTTAGCGAGTGACGTTCGCAACGACTCTCTCCTTCCCCCAACATCAAAGAAAAACTCAGTCACGGACAAATCAGTCAATGATGTCGTAAAGGCGAAATCAGCCTTATACTAGATCTCCTTGCAAAAACTTGCCTTCAATATTCGATCCATAAATCTTGAGCTGAACGGGTGAAATTGTTCAGCGAGACTCCTCCCATTACTGAGACGAAGAAAAACTTGGAAATATCGTGAATAATCTCGATTATTCTTATCTCATCGTTACGCATTTCGAATTTCACGTGAGGGGAAAAAATCAAACGAATACGATGAAGCCAAGTAGTATTAAGTTATAAACTTGGTTATTCCGTCAGTGAGATCATGTTCCAGAAAATTTCTGAAAACTTACTAAAAATGTCATATTTGAGGTTTAACGCAAATATAGTCTCCATTTGTTTATACCGAACCAACCCTAATTATGTATAATATAAGATTATGCATACATACACATTATATATATGTATATATATATAAGCCATATTAAAAAAGAAATAATGATAATTCTATACAGAATTCGAGACAGAAGCAAACTAAAGTTCTGTAACAAAATCTCGCATAATCCAGTAAAGCAATTCAAACAATGAATCTTCAAAAATTAACACAGTTCAGAGTTATTATGTAAATCAATAGTCACCACTTAACAAAAAGAATACTGTGGAGGGGAAATGTTGAGATAAAGACATTTCAGATAGAAGTTTCAAGACCTCATAATAAGCAAATTCAGTGAAAACTGAGAAGGAGACCTACTTATACCAGGATATGGAAATCCCTGGATAGATTGGCTCTTCATCCGGTTAAGCCCTCATCTGTCTGCTTTAAGAAATGCCTGTCAAGTTCTTCGAAGGCTTGATGCAAATATTTATAATGGTGAATAGAGAACAACAACTGTATCAAAAACACGAGGCCTCATCTTCGAGTGAAATCTTTTCTACCCCCAAAATATGCTTTAGAAAAAAAATAATTTGCACTAAAAGAGCGAAATTAATGAATTGGTAATCGGGTTAGTGTCTGATATTTAAAGTTATAAAGATTTAATGAAAAACCTACAACCAGAAAAAAATTATTTATTTCATTCACTTATCATTAAACTTACGATGACTTTTAGTAACTTAACTTATTTCGCAGCCTTGATTTCACTTCGAGACCGCCTGGAGAGACTTTCCTCATCTTGTTTCTTCACAAATATTTGCGCTCTGTAAAAGAGGTCAAAGGCAACTTGGTAAAAAACTTTTTATTTTTATTCAAAAGTACGGTAAGTTTGTAGTGTTTTACTACGACAAGGAAATACGGCCGATGCAATAGCGAGGGCGAGATGTTGAGAGAGAGAGAGAGAGAGAGAGAGAGAGAGAGAGAGAGAGAGAGAGAGAGAGAGAGAGTAAAATTCGCAAGACGAGGTCCTTACTTCACTGCCTGAATCTTGCCATCATCCACATTTCAACTTGTAATATGTCAGGTGCTTATCATGAATTACACATCAAGAATTTACTTAAAAAAGGACATGTTAATCAATTCCCGAGTGAAATGGGGAGGGCAGATGTGGAGAAGGGGGCTTCAAATCTGGTGCGGCCTTGGCAATGCTTTGGGCAGGACTAGACGACTTGTACTCGCCATAAAAAAAAAAAAAAAAAACAAAAAAAAAAAAAAAAAAAAAAAAAAAAAGAGGCAGTCGTGAATACGAGGACGGGCATTCAAGGCTACAAAATAGAACAAAAAAGGACAATTTGACCAAAAAGTAGTCTTCTATTAAATAGCAATTCCTAATATACTCAGTTGCTGGTTGCACATTCCACTATATGTTTAGCCAACAGTGTCCAAACAGAGGCATAGCCGTGATTCCTTTTGTAAATAATCATTACACGGATCCTAACCTGCAGAACAAGGTAACTGAATAAACAAATAGAGCATCGGGAAGACGATATGCATACCTAAAAGGATACGAAAATATATTTTAAAAGATTTTAAATACGTTCCTAAATCATTTGCACTACAAAACATACTTTTTACAAGGAATAGAAAGAAATCAATTTACTCCTCTCTCTCTCTCTCTCTCTCTCTCTCTCTCTCTCTCTCTCTCGCCTTGAGTTTTTAAGGATCAATTAAGTTTTATGTTACCAAGGAAACTAAGGCAGCACATCTTAACGTTTGGTAACGCAGTTGGAAGAAGGCTGTTTTTACCGGTACGTGTGAGCATCAACAGGATATTCTAAAGAACAGAAATGCCTCTTGAGGAAACTTGTCAGTCATGTTCATAAGGTATCCTGGAGATGGTTTATTTTTTTTTTGGGAGAAATAGGATGAATTTTAAGGCCAAAGGCGCGACGGCTTAAATGTTATCCTTTCCATATGGATAAAATTGACAGCAACATCCTACAGTTGATGTGAACTATGTGACCTTTAAAGGTCGAAGGTAAAGGTCACATATTTCTTTCTTGTATTATTATTTCCATACAGGTAAATTATATTAGTTTCCTGAAGATTGAATACCAAGTTTTGACTTTTAAAAAGTCGAAAGGCCAAGCCACCAGAACAGGTTTACAATTTCCAAATGAGATAGGTACTCTCGGATGAGGCGGAATGGGTCAATGGGGACACTTCTCTTAATGGAGGTTTGTCCTCTGCTCCGTTTCCTCGTTATTTTCGCTTACTCGGGGAGTAAGTCTACAAACTACCTTGTTGTTGTTGTTGTTGTTGGGAGGGTACTAATGAATAATACGCGTGCGTATTTATTTTCGTTTTCGTTAGTGAAACAAGGCTCTGTATATTTTAGCATCGTTTTGACTTGTGTTGTGTACTGAATTTAGGTTTTGTTTCTGTTCGGTTATTTTGTGCTTCCTCTTATAAGAGTGAATATATGAACGTGCTTAATTTGTGCCCTTTTTATTTGATCCTTGTTGTTAGAATAAGTAATACTAAGTATGAGTATTAATGGTGGGAATGTAATGTTTAAAACTTAAGCATGAGCAGAAAATCTTACAAGTGTCCCGATTAAGCTGGAGGTCGTATCACGCCTTGTTTATAAACATGATAAAGGACTTTAATACAGAAACAACCAGTGATGACTGTAAGCTTGAATGAAGGAACCCTTTTGCAAACTTTAAATCTGAAACTTCAAGAAAATCTGAATTATTATACAAGCATGAAAAGTCATGAGCACGCTTATCGCCGTGAGCTGGCAAATCCGAGACAAAGAGCTGATTAATTAGCACCTGACTAATTATTCTATGCAGTAGAATCAACATGGCTTTCATTTGCATTGAGACTTTTTCTATTTGTATTTTTTAGCATTAATGCTCAAAGAATAACTTATCCACCATGGTCTGATTTTAAACATAATTCTAGTGTCTTAGTGACTATTAATTAAATCACTGTACAAAACTAATAAGATTAGGGTTAAAATAAAGTATACCGTAGGCCACATAATCAAAGATCTATAAGAAAAAAATCAATCAATCATTTACATTATATTAGACTTGTAATGCACGCAAAGCTCAAATGTTTCTGTTTGCCCAATCATTCGAAAACGTAACACTTTTTAACTTTTAGAAATTTCTTTGTGCATAAATATATGTCATATCAATCCGCCAGGCAGGATCTACCAGCAGTCAGGCAATTATCAAAGACAGGACAAATCGAAGGCCATAAATCGGTAATGTCAAGACGACAAAACCTGATATCGGCGG
>NC_061110.1:69433768-69438768 GCF_015104395.2 Macrobrachium nipponense | reverse complement strand
AGAGAGTTCATCTGTTGTAATCAGAGATTTCCTGGAGTGGCGCCGGGTTGGTCAATTAGTCTAATAAAAGCCAATTGGACGATGGTGCAAGTTTTTCTAAAAAAAATTGAGAATTACCTGTTAAAGTCAAAACTAGCAAACGAATTTGAAAAAAAATGTAGAATAAATTAATAAAAGCATTTCCTCATGGTAAAGAGGTCTCAAAATATCTTGAAAAACTTCTCAGTATATCGGTTTGTCATATAGGTGATGAAGAGTTTATGTTTACTTCAAAGGTGAATGTACACTAAAGAATAACACACACAGTCAATGAAAAGAACACTGGGGGATCGGAGACTCAATGCCACTGGCCTGCAAACATTCATATTTAGTTTTGTTTGGGTTCTCCCCTCATACTTACACCATGATCTGATTTTAGCTAAATCTCTATTAAGAACCTCAGCAACCACAGGTTTATATGTAGTAGATCAGTTTGATGCAAATGGAATAGTATAATCTGCATAAGTACCAGCTTGTTTTCGAAGCCGGACACCATAGTCTGTGTCAACGATAAAAAAGTAATGGTCCAAGAACACTACTCCGAGGAACACTGGGGACTGCAGTCTTATAGAACCTACAGTGCCCATCAGTAGTCTAAAAGTCAAGACCAATCATGTGAACTTACAATTAGAATCTAGAAATTTCTGTAGGACGCTACAAGCTAGGTAGAGGATGATGACTTTCAGCATTGCCCTTCCGACTTAGTGCTAGTTTTAAATATTATTGGAGTTATAGATATTAAGCAATAATCAAAACTCTGATGTTGAGCTAAAAGAGTGACATGAATTTTTTTTATAAATATGTGCAAGAAGAAGCCATGTTGACTAACTCCCAAAAGATAATCGGCATTACTATATGGGTCCATACCTTCATAAGGATCAAGGCCTACCATTTATATTTCTATGGTAATTTTGTCAGTTTCAGTTATAGCATATACTCTCTATCACAAGTCTCGGTATGATAATATAATCATTATGTGTCCAATCAGATCTGTTGCCTCCCCGAGTCCTTCCTAATAAAGAGAAAAAAATCAATATCGTATTAACAGTGTTTAGATTTTTTTGTCAAAAGTACATTGCACTACTTATGACAGTTTACATAAATAGCAGGTGACTATATTTTTCTCCGCCTTTTCAAATGCGCTATTTCAGACAATAACTTCGGTTGCCCATGGGCCCCGGAGACTTGTTTAAGTGTATTCAGGGAATTCTGTGAATTTCCAGCAGCTAAACTTCAAGTTTAACCTTATCTGAAGTGCGAATAAAAAATAAATAAATAAATACTTACAAAGTTAAGGAAGATTTGGACTTCTCTGTGCTGACATAGAGATAAGAAGAGCATTCCGCAATCTCGGTTGGCCGTTAAAAAACAAGTTAGGTGATTCATAGATTTCTCTTCATAGAAGACGTAAAACTTGTCTCCCAAAAACACATCTTGGGGTATCCAAAAACAAAGAGGTCAGAATTCTATTGGGCAACTATTGGAGAAGGAATGATCGCTAAGACAGGTGTATTTATCAGTTTTAACTCCACTCGGATGTAAGTTACTCCCATGGTATAGTGAATTTGACATTAAGTGACAGTTGTAGTTTAATATTTGTGAAGAAGAAAACGCCATCAGTTTATGTGAAAAACTTTATGATGAGCCAACAATTACAGGCTTACCAACCACTGATTGTGGTGGAGATGGATTCATATCGAAGCCAAGTCAGAAACGGAATTCGACACGGGCATGTACGGCAGAGTCGATCTGAAGTTCAGAATTTATAGCTTTCTTGATAGCCGAATGGTAGTCAATCGTTCTTCATTGTATCTAAGCCAAAGGCCCAGGTTCCATTCCTGGCCAGGTCTAGAGCTTTTATCAGTTATGAATCACTTTGGTCGTAAGTCATTCCCAAAGTGTCGGTAATTACTTATTAACTGATATAGTTATTAATTGAAACACACACACACACACACACACACACACACACACACACACACATATATATATATATATATATATATATATATATATATATATATATATATGTGTATGTATATATATATATATATATATATATTATATATATATATATATTATATACGTACTACATAAATAACATTAATGCAGTGTCGGACTCCGGTATATAGAAGGAAATTTCCCAATAGTATGCATTGTCTATAAAGTTAAGTATATCTCAGTTTAACCAGACCACTAAGCTGATTAACAGCTCTCCTAGGGCTGGCCCGAAGGATTAGATATTTTTACGAGGCTAGGAACCAATTGGTTACTTAGCAACGGGACAGACAGCTTATTGTGGAATCCGAACCACATCGAGAAATTGATTTCTATCTCCAGAAATAAATTCCTCTGATTCCTTGTTGGCAGAGCCGGGAATCAAACCCGGACCCTGAGATCAGTAGTCGAGCACGTAACCGACTCGTCCAATGAGGAACTATGCATTGTCTATAAAATACATATATTCAGACCACCGGTTTTCAACCTTTTTCTCCCCCCGTACCCTTTCGGGCATTTGTAATGTCAGTAATGTACCCCTTCACTTTGTACAACGTGGAAAACAAAACCAACTCAGAAAAACATTCCATTCTATATTTGCAAGTTCTGTGCAGAAGGGAAGTAAGTATATAACTCTCCTGACATAACTAATAATATTATAAAATAAAGAATTCTCTAGAAAAAAATTAAGACAATTCTTTATATTATTTACAGCTAGCTATGCAGTAAATATTCAAGGTTATGGTACTGAGCTACAAAATCAAAATACATTACTATTACATCAGCTGCAAGGGAGTCAATGAAATGGCTGAATCTTTTTTCATTAACTATCCTAGTTGGCCGAGGAGCAGTGTTTGCTAAAGCACATTGAAGGTCGGCCTTTGATATTCATTCGAGTACCATGGGGAGCGCGTATCACCTGACTGACCCTTGGCGTACCCCCTGGTGTACGCATACCCTGATTTAGAAAGAACGCTTACGCTAGCCACTGATAGCTTGATCAAACTAAAACGAAAATGTATATATATTTTTTTATAGACTATTTGTATTATCGTAGAACGTCTTTATATTTGTGTATATGTATATACTATATATATAAGATCTATATATATATATATATATATATTATACTATACATATAATATATGTTATATATAATATATATATGTGTGTGTGTGTGTGTGTATGTATGTATATATACATACTTGATTATGTAATATATATATATATATATATATATATATATATATATATATTTGTATATATGTCTATATATATGTATATATATAACTGTATATATATATATATATATTATATCATATATATATATATATATATATATATGAGTCTTATCACATCACCGTGATTTATATAATCATTAAGTTACAAATGTCCTTTAATATCTAATTCGCTCTATCTCGGAATTAATATATTTTCATATATGTTAATTTTTAAAGCGAATTTGATAATATTCAAGGTCATTTGTAGCTTAATGTGTGTGCGCGTGTGTGTGTGTTTCTGTATATCATCTTGAATAAAGATAGAAAATTCCAATCGTTGCACCCGTCTTTCGTTTGTCGGGCTAATCTCTTTGCTCCATCTGCAAGGGTATTGGTTTCGTACCGTCTGCGCATAGCAGGAATACTGGCTCTTGATAATCCACGCCGAAGTCACCAGAGAAAGCCAAGCCATGATATGCTATTATCGGTTCACTTTTTTCCTGGCTACGTTTCTTTTAGAGTTTGTCTTGCCGGACCTTAGTTTTTTAAACCCGCTTGTCTCCTTTCCCTCCCACCGTAGCTCTTGAGACAAAAAATGTACAAAGCGCTCTCTTTTTTTTACCGCTTACTCTCTCTTGCTCACGTCCCATACACGTTTTCTCCACACCGTTTTATGTTTATAGGTTTCGTGGACGGTTTTCCGGTATTTTACTCCATTTTACTTTCTGATTACTTATCATATATTGCAAATTCTAATTTACTTTCATTCTTTTCTTCATCCACAAAAACGTAAGCCTGATGAGAGAGAGCTGCAAAATATGCGTCTGTCCGTATACTTGCCTGTTAATATGGAAACCTTTTACATATTAACTTCTTTTCCAGACCCACGGGATCAATTTCACCAAACTTGAGGCATGTAATCCTTGCGTAAAAGGGAATGAAATTTGTGTAAATAGGACCATGCTTCTTTCTAAGTGACGGTGATTAAGAAATAATGACAGCAAGATGATGCCATTTTAGAATCCTGTGCTGCAGTAGTACTGGGCCAGAAATGAAGGAGCTTACGTGAAAGCTCCCTTACGAAGAGCATTAGTTTGTTCAAAACCATGGCCCCCGTGGCAGGGAAGCCACATACCAGGGAACCAAAGCCTCAGGTAGGAAGATGCAGAAAACAAAATCTTTTAATATCATCTCAGCTACCATTTGTTAGGACGCCAGGCTGCAGAAGGTCAATAAGTAGCTATAGGCTGAGCTTGAAAGGTAATAAAAAAATGTTGTAAGTAAAGTGTACACTAAAACAAGGGCTTCACAATGCAAGACATGATTAATCTACGCAAAAAATGACATTATCTATCATAAAATACGTCAAGGAAATCTAGTAAAGAACGAAAAAAGGAAACATAAATAGAAGTAACTGCAAGGGATGTACTACTAACTCTAAAAATTACTAATGCCATTTTTTCCGCTGTAGGTGTATGGTATGCAAGAGTTCTTCTCCTAATTTTCAAGCACCTTCCTTATGTTTTTAACTTTTTTCAGGCTCAAATACCGATGGGAAGGGTATTCTAATGACTGTTTCTAGCCCTGATTCAAAGAAAGGAAGTGGCAGAAGGGATTTTTGATTCTTTTGCTGACAATAAATAAGAAACGTCTAATAATTCCAAATACTTCTTTTACATATGGACTTACCCCTAATGTCTACAGTTTTCAAGGTTAACGAGCGCTTAAGGTGCCATGTACTTA
>NC_061110.1:69419670-69433268 GCF_015104395.2 Macrobrachium nipponense | reverse complement strand
GCCATGTACTTACCAAGGTTATATTTTGTGTATCCTCCTTTGCTGACCTTCAGCCAAATGTAAAATTTGAGTCTGTAATCCAAATAACTAGATTAAATTGTAATTTTCCAGCCTTTTTTCTTTTAACCTTCCTTAATTCATGATGTCCGTCCCCTCCTCATTATTATAGGTTTTGCTTTCTTTCCCCCCAAAGGGACAATCCTTTATGTCTTTCTGTTACTTCTTGTACATCGCAATATTTGCGACTAACACTCCACCTTCAGACGCCAGAGGTAATAACCAAGTGCGCCAATCACATACCACTTGCAAGCATTTTTACGACGAAACGTGAAAGGTCATAACGGCAGGATTGGAACACATCTACGGCGGCTGGAGAAACTGAGGTAAACGGTCTTCCAACTATATCCAAAACCACATGACCAGAGTAAAAATAACCTCCTGTTGGGGTTCAACCTCATTTTATGTTTGACTTGTGGCTGTTTAAGAGGCAAAGAGACAAGGAAACACATAAAACAAGAAAGGTGAAGGAAACGCCTAGAATAGCTGGAAGAAATTCGGAAGTGAAGTATGTGGAGCTTTTCACGATTTAGCTCACTTATAAATAATGTTACGAAGAAATAACAAGAAACGATAATGCATAAGATAAGCGTTACGAGGAAAGTGGGAAAATGTGAACATAACACTGAATACGCAAAGATTATACCAATTAATACACAAAAGGACGAGTAAATATGCCGCATAATCGTTTTGCTCACGATAATAACACAGGATAATGGAACACTGAAATAATCCACCACTTAAATTAAAGTGATATGTGAACAGAGAAAGTAAATACGACGGACAACTTGCATGGACAAACAACCAAAAGTGGCGCTAATGGCATACCCGTAGATATTACTGAGGATGACTCAGCTTAAATACAAACAAATGGGGCGGCAGGTAAATTGAACATTCTTAGCCCTCCTGTACCTATTAACTCTCCCGACCACCTGATGGAATGATGTGATATGCAGGTAAGCTAATGGTGGCATGGTATGGTAATTACACTTTTTATAGGCAAGGGATCAGATTAAATAAGCCTCTTAAAAAAATAAATAAATAGATAAAAACTGCAGATGACACCAAAAAAGTAAAATTGTAACAAATACCCATTAAGAAATGTCCTGAAGAGTTCATTATCACCATCCCCATATTATTATTATTATTATTATTATTATTATTATTATTATTATTATTATTATTATTATTATTATTAATCCTGAGCCACTCACAGAATGTCAATAAATCTAGCTTAATATAACGTATTAAAAGAATACTGATAATCATAATAAATCAAATTTTATAGGTATATTCAATATAGAATTAGATGGTACTTTATAAGTCGAGTAATCACATCAAAATTATCGGGGGAAGGGAAACATTCAGAGAAAGTTCGATTGCCTGTAAAAAAGTAAAACGTTATTGCCTGTACAACAATATTTCCTATATAAAAAATAAATCCCTATTGCCTATATAAAAAGTAAACGTATACAACATCTATTGTAAGAAAGATTTTGGGGGGTTACACTACAGTTGGCCTTGGAATATCTTTACCGTCTAATTTACCGAGAAAAAATTTTCAGCACTATAAAAACCGTAATAAGCAAAAAATTACGAATAAGTGATGAACAGAGTAAGAAAAATACCGTAAGAGGAATATAAAACATCACCAGATGCAATTCTTAGAATGAGTTACACACCTGAGATTCATGAAGAGGACAGTAAAACTAGCGCACAAGTAATGACAGTACGAAATCTCTCTGAGTAATAGGCAATGATCTATAAAAAATATAAAAAATAAAAAAATAAAAACGATTGGATCTTGTTTGTCCTCCCCCAGGTGACAGTAGGGGAGACATAACACAGACACCCTTATCCCGCAAACCTGTTTGTCCGCCCCGGATGGGGCGTGAGTTTTTTTTTTTTTTTGTGGGGGGATTTTTTTTTTTCTTCTTGTTTCTCCCTTGTCGTCGAAAATAATACGGACGAACTCTTTCAGATTGTTACTGTTGCTGTTGCCGGGTCAGTCCTGGGTGGTGCTGGAATCAGAAACTCTCGCATAATTTTCACATCATCAGCTGAGGTAGTTTGTCCAAACCGAAGCCTATTCAAGATACGTATTATAATGACACTCACTTTCTATACAGATTGAGAAAAAGGCTCCTACTTCTACTTTTCGCTTTCATCATAATTTATCAGGTTGCCGATTAAAAAGCCCTGTGCCCTGCCCCTTCCTTTGTGCACCATGATTTCCACACCCGTCTCTTGTGGCATCGGGCAAAAAGGAGGCACAAACCAACCAACTTCCAACACCGGTGGCTGAGTCAACTCAGCGGCAGCGCCTGGTGTTGTGAAGCTTCATATGGAGCGACGATGCTGCCAGTTACAAGAAAAATACATAAGAAGTATATGTACACACACATATATACACTATATATGTATTATATATATGTTGTAGATAAAATAATAAAATTTAGGGACCTATGAGGTCATTCAGCGCTGAAAGAGAAATTACAGTTAGTATGAAGGTTTGAAAGGTGTAGCAGGAGGAAAATCTCGCAGCTGCATTAGGAACAAGTTTCTGAGAGAGTGCAATGCTTACAGTGCACCACGTGATTTGCACTGACAGCGCTACCCCCCGCCCCACGGCCTAGATGCCATGAGGTCACGCGGCTTCCTATCTGAAGGTTTTCGTTCCTTAAACTATAAACACAAAACATCATTCCCACGTGTCATGCACATTCACGTATATTGCTGTTCACTCATTTATAGCTTTATGCTTGTTGAATTGGAATCAGAATATAGAATTTAGGCCAGAGGCCAAGTGTTGGCACCTATGCGGTCATGCACCAATGAAACGGAAACTGACAGTCAGTAAGAAGGTTTGAAAGGAGTGACAGGAGGAAAAACTCGCAGTTTGCATTATAAAACAATTGTTAGGAGAGGGTGGAAAGTAAGACGGAGGTAAAGTGAAAGGAATGAAAGGGGTTGCTCCTCGGCCTAAGCGATTTGTTATTGTGCCTCACCTCCTCGCCCTGACTTCTGGTCTATCCTCCTCAGCCTAAGCAATTAGTTATTGAGTCTGCCATCCTCGGTTGAAGCCATTCCGCAACTCTCCTGTAGGTGGGTAGTGCCGTTAGTGCACCTCACGTGCAGTGGCGTAGCTGGCATTCCATCAGTGGGGGGGCCTAGGTGGGGCCAAGATATTTTGAGGGAGCTAGGGGCAAAGAAAATCTGTAATTAGTAAATTTACTTAAGTATACCTTAGTTTTACCAGACCGCTGAGCTGATAAACAGCTCTCCTAGGGTTGGCCCGAAGGATTAAATATTTTTACGTGCCTAGGAACCAATTGGTTACCTAGCAACGGGACCTACAGCTTATTGTGGGATCCGAACCACATTATATCGAGAAATGAATTTCTATCACCAGAAATAAATTCCTCTAATTCCACGTTGGCCGCGCCGAGAATCGAACTTCGGACCACCGGATTGGTAGCCGACCGCGAAAACCACTCGTCCAACGAGGAACTAGTAAAATATACGTACTATTCTCGTATGTATATATATCCATGTGAATGAAGGAAAATAAGAATATTAGTAATTAGTAAACCTGAATCTGAAACTACAGAGCTCAATTTTCAATCAAATTTCAACCCTTACTAAATGCAAATGTATGAATACTGTAATGTAAATTTCCTAACACAAGCATGTCATTTGTGTTAAAAAAATATAACTAGTATATCCATTCATTTCTCAGCTCTGTGTAAGTTCTATAGGTAACAAGAACCAAAATGTCACTGGATATAGAGAACAACTGTCAATAAACTAAAAATGATTGAAATACTTTCTCAGCTAAAACATTCCAATGTTAATACCATTAGAATGGATCAAATCCGATCAAAATAATCGTCACCAGCACATGTCCATTGTATTTAAAAAAAGTTAAAATTTAGCTACGAAGGTAATTTTATCTGGAGGGCGGTGGGGGGTGCCAAGCCCATCCTTGGGGCCCCATATCAATTCCATTACTCACATGGTGCACTGTAGGCATTACTTAAGGTTCTTTGCAGCGTCCCTTCAGCTCTTAGCGGCAACCTCTTTCATTCGTTTTCCTCTACCTCCCTTCATATTCGCTTTCTTACATCTGACTTTCTACCTTCTTTGACAATTGTTTCTCAGTGCAGCCCCAACGTTTTCCTCATGTTCATTTTTCAGAATTTCTTACTGTCAATTTCCCTTTCAGTGCTGAATGATCTCATACGTCCCAGCGTTTGGCTTTTGGCCTAAATTCGATATTCCAATCCCGCAACTATTTCTTTCCCTTCCGGCTTTTCCTCTCAAAGAACGTTTTCAGTTACGATGAAACTCGCTCAGCAAATCCATTGGCCTTTATTAGCTCGACCCATGTTTAACGACTGCACGATTTGCCTAAAACCAGACTTAGCAGCATCCCGAGATGTGTCCTCGCAAAGAAACCTTAGTGGCGTTTACCTTTTTACCAGATAAACTAAGGTAATCATCCTGGTAAGTACCCTCCTTAATTTTAGTTACGTCTTTTCACTATAATGCTTATTGTTCGTTCCTGGTAAGTACCATTTCTCAGATTCGTTTCTTTACAATTAACTAAACGTATTTAAAAGGTAACAACATTTTGCCACAACCTTTCTTTTCTGGAGCAACAATTTTATTTAAAAACCGTAATGAGAATTCATTTGTAAGATACGGGGCTTATGTACCAATAACTTTATAACCTGTCTTTAACTTCATTCACTAATTTACAAATTCCTTCAGTAGTTTTCAACTTTTATTTTCGTAAAAGCAGAAAGATGGCATTTCAAGTGACCCATTAAAGCATGAAGCATTCCATATCTAACGGCAGTCATGCTAAAATTCTTCAAAAGTCTTTGATTACCAAGTTTGACTGCTTCGCTCATTTATGACAATTGTAATATTGGGAAATAACTTACTTCTTGGTAATAACGTAACATTTAAGCTAATATTTTTCTCATTAAGGATTGAGTCTAATGCGATCCAATTCTCTGAATCTTGTAGTTTTTAAGTACAAGGGTTTTAAGCACAGGAATTATGAATATATAAAAAAAGCTATATGAAATAACAGACGTTCTGCTGATTCATGAACAATGGTTATTTGATTTTGAATGCCATGTTTTTCATAATATCCTCCCAGACTGCCATTTTGTCTCCAGATCTGGAATGAGTGATGGTGCACTTTTGTCTGGTTGGCCTTTTGGAGGAGTGGCCATTATAAGGAAAAGATCGTGTTCTCTTCAATTTGACCCAGTAGATTTGTCATCTAGAAGACTTTGTGCTGTAAAAGCGACAGGCGTCAATATCAATTTACTTCTGATAACTGTATGTATGCCATATAGCAATGGTGATACTGATAAATTTTTCAATGTGCTATGTGAAATGAATGTAGTTTGTAACACATGTGAATTTAGATGTCGTCATTGCGGAAGATTTTAATTGTGATGTCGCCCGGGCAGATTCTATGAATTTGCCGACACTAACGAGTTAATTATTCCCTTTTCGGATAGACGATATAACATACCCTATACTTTTATAAATGCTTTGAATCAGAGATCCTTAATTAATTATATGCTCATTAACCCCAGCATTAAGATGGTGCTCATTTATCTGGTCATTGCCCTTTGGCCCTCAGAATTAGTGCTAACCAACTGGTTGATGCCAGGGGGGGAGGGAGTAGAAAGGGAAAATAATTCTGAGATAATTAAACTCGATTGGATTAAGGGAGCGGCCTTAGATTAAGATAACTATAGAAATCCAATGGACGAGTTGTTGAATATTATTAACATTCCATTTCAAGCAATTAATTGTACGTATTCCGAGTTCTAAAATGAAATACAACAATAAAGTCACCACTGATAATGATGACGGTGAGTTATGATAATAATAAGATTGGTTGTAGTCACGGCGTTATGTTGAAAATAATAAAATTCGTACAAGTAGGTATTTTATTCGAGTGGAATTCAGGAATGAGGCAATTTCGGAATCGGTCCATATTTTGGCACAATATCTGGAAGATTGCGGGCCCCCAGTGAATGGCCTAGGGGTTGCTGCTTTGAGGAGGCAAACCAAGTTCAAATACCTAAGAGCAGTTAAAACAACGAAATAGAATCAAAATAAAATCAAGCTTGAAAAGGTAGCGATAAATTTGATGAATGGAAACTGGCGTTGTTTTTGGAGAGAAGTTAGTTCTGATCTGTGTACTCTGGTACAATTTTAAATTCAAATTCAATTGATGGTAAAACAGGTAGGGAGGCTTGCGAGATTTTCGGAAACAATATGTCATTATACAGTGAACAGACTGCCAATGCGTTGTCCTCATTAATTTTATGCTGCAGACGCCAGGTAATATGCTCAAAGACGGTCAGAAGTATTCAGGTAATAATCATTACACCTTCACTTTATCACTCCAGCAATAGTGGACTCGTCTATCAGAAAACTAAACAAAGATAAAAAAAAATAAAATAAGACGATGCATGTGACATTTATAGCGATGCTTTCAGTGAAGCCCCGAAGAAACTGATTATTTTTTATCTTTCGTTTTTACTTATGTTACGTCATAGAGTGACCAATGACATTTTTGACCTTGACACATTTTCAGCCTTAGTCAAAAATAAAAGAAAATACATAACAAATTGCGAAAATTATAGAGCAATTGCGCTGAATAGTTGTTTCTGTGAAATCTTAGGCTATCTACTTAGGAGTACTTTAAAGATATATTTGGCTAATATACTTAGGAGTATTTTAAAGATATATTTAAGAGTATTTTAAAGATATATTTAAGAGTATTTTAAAGATATATTTAAATCAAACTACAATTAATTTGCTCATAAAAAGAATTTTTCTACAGCCCTTTGTACATCCACCGTGATGGAAACTAAGTTATTCAAAATTCTAATCGACCTAGGGCTGTCCCCTTGTTACACTCCTGAAAACTATGTATCCGCGTATAGAGGGGCAGGTTAAATGGAACCACACCTACTCTTAACAATTTTTTTTTTAAGAAATGGGGTTAAGTAGGGAGTAGTCATGTCACCTCCTCTGTTTACCTTAATGATTGCGTTACTATGGCTGGAGTTGGATGTTATGCAGAGAATATGTTTACATGTATTTATATTTATGTTGTTGACGTTTTAATGGAACCAACTCGTAGATCAATGCTATATTTACTTATTTGAAAAGTTCGGAGCTGATCTTGGATTTTCATATAAACCAGATAAATGCGAGACGATTATATATGGCAAATAGTCTTAATATAGAACTTAAATTGCGCAATAAGACTCAAAATAATTAAGGCAAGGCATCATGGTCACATTATGTCTAATACAAGAGATATATTTGATGGAAAACCTCTAGTCTCTGACATTAAAACGAGAACAAATGTCATCATGTCAGTTGACATTTTTTTCCGCTCAATGAAAGAATCAAATTTCGTAATAGGAGTTGTGACAGTTTGTACCGACCAGGACCGTCAGTGGGTCCTGTTACTGATTTAATTTATGTCATCTACAGACAGCTGACGTGAGAGACCTGAGCAGAGCTAAGAGGGTTTACTCTAGCAGGCTCCTAGGTGTACGTACACAAGAGGACAGATTGTACTTTAATCTCTCCATTATTAACGTCAACTTTGAGGACAGCATTAGAGACTAAGTAGAATGCACAGATTTTTCCTAAGTCTGTGTAATCATTCTTCTACAATAATTTAGTTTTAATTTAGAAACTGTTGCGTCAACAGAATCTATAATGTATAGAAACCTTTTTTATTGTCAAATGTTTTAGGTGCAATTATTGGTAATATGTATATAAGCAAAAATTAAGTTAAAAGGAAATTATACAGATTAATGCTCTCAGGTGAAGAATGGAAAGTGACAGTAATAAAGGAACTTACTGACTGGAAATCAAATTTTAGCTTTTGTAACGAAGTTTTGTACAGGTGAAAGGAGTTTTAGATTATTTGTGTTTTATCCGATTTTATCAGGTTGTAATATCCAGGCGATAAGTTATTTGTACCAATGCTTAAGTTTTGTTATGTTTACTAATTGCATTCATATGAATAAACTTTTGAGGTTGAAATCGGTGTCAAATTCACAGACTCTCTACGCCAATAGTATCCGTAATAAGGACACTGCAAAGAATCTAAGTAACGCCTACAGTGCACCGCATGAGGTGCATTAACAGCACTACCAACCTACGGGGGTTTCGTGGATGGATGTGAAAATAAATGGTCATTACCCCTAAACTAGTGACGTATTAAATTTAATGGAATACGAAATTTAGGCAAAAAATCAAAACGGTGGGACCTATGAGGTTATTCAGTATCTAAACGGAAATCGTTCAACAAATGATTAAATGTTTATGGTAAAAGAAACTGCATCTCAAAACGTTAAGTAGACCGGTTTGCCCTACTACCTTTCATTCCTCCCCGCCTCCCATTAAAAACGTCGCGACACTTCTTTTCACCTTAAAATTCTTTTCACCGAGGTTAATTCCTATATTCAACTATAAATCTAAACTTCAATATTTCAGCATTCAGCATTTTTTAAGTTTAACTTCAAATTTTCACCTGCGTTAAATTCTATATTTATCCTTACTTCTTTCAGAATTTTTCTGTGTTTAACTTAAAATTTTCACCTGCGTTACATTCTAAACTCTAAACCTTTATATCAAATTATGTACCTTAACTTCAATATTACATCATTTTTTCTATGTACAATTCAGAATTTTCACTTACGTTAAATCTTATATTTAGCCGCGTAGCTTGAGACCTTTGTTCATTTAGTGTACTTTATCACATTATCAATTTTTCCCACCAATGAACGAAAATAATTAGTACCAGTCCCACAACAAAATTTTTATTTAATTTTACTAATTACACATTGTTTTAAAGCAGTAAAATTACGTAATTTAAATTTTTTTTGCTCCCAATACAGTTAAAGCGTTCTTTGTATGTACATGTTACGGGTCTTGTTATCCCATAACCAGGTTCTTATACAAAGCACATCCTTTCTCAATGGTCTATGGACAACCCAGTACAACAAAGGCTTATGGATAAACAGTAAATATTAATGAATTTACTAATAATTGATTTAAGCACGAATACTTTAGTGAACACATGAATACTTCGTTATCCGCATTAATGTGACGATAGGAAGTCCTGGATTTTCAGCATCCAAACCTTGCAGATACGCATCTTGCTTATAAATTATAGTCTTGGAAAAATTACGCCTAACTTCCGGTATATCCAAGAATCTTCAAACGCAGCTTGCATTATCTCCCACAATACGAAAAATGATTTCTTCAAGAGAGCTCTCTAATCATTTGCAAAGCAAATGAGTCTTCGGTTGTACGAGCGTAAAGAGCTACCGGTCACATGAAATGTCGAAAAGCTCAGCTCTTCTTCTAACCTAGCGGCGACGTCTATCTCAAATCATGACATGGTCATGATAATACCACAATACATCGACGACTATCTCCATTAACGTCGTTACTATCAAGAATTCCTGGCAGCGCCGAAATAAGTCCAAGACAGCCAAGCTCTCGAAACATCAAGTACCAGCCACTTAACTCGCACCTTACCTGCGACAATACCCTCGTCCGAGAAGTAATTCTCAATGGTGAAAAATATCTTGGCTTGTTACAGTACATTTATTCATTAGAATAGAGTCAGATTTTAGCATTGTCTCACAAATTAGCTAAGGGAATCTGAGTCGTCACAATCAATCCCCGAACCACATTTCAACCTAGTGTTGAACAAATGGAATATTCAACAATTCCATGAGGGTGGCTTACATTATCTTACTTTCAACATTTGAAATAGACCTTCCACATGTGTATTCACTCACACATGAATACTGTTAAAACAGTCTGGTATTTTTCTAAACCGAGTGTAACAAACTCACTACCTACTGTCAGAGTAATAAATTCATTGCCTACGTTCATAGAGTAAAAAAAAGAATTTATTCCCTATGTTCGAGTAAAAAAAAAAAAAAAAAAAAAAAACTATGAGATGTTCAAGTCAAAAAAAAAAAACACATTGCCTATGTTCGAGTACAAGAACTCTAATTCTTTAAAGCACAAAAACTTGCTGCCTATGTTCACAGTAAAAAAAAAAAAAATCTCAATGCCTATATTCACAGAGTAAAATCCTCATTGCCTGTATTCATAGGGTAAAAAAAACCAATGTAAGCGGTCATTATCAAATACACTACTTTTGTTATGAGCAAGCCAATAGTATTAAAACTAACCCACATGCCTAACCCCACTCACAGTTAATGTAAAAATATCCATGGGTAAAAGTTTGTATACTTTCAAGTAAAAAAAATGGCTTTTCCTAGCTAAGAGTTACTGTCAAACTTAATAAAACTAATTCCGTCTGCTAACAGCAAAAATCCAAACATGACTCTGGACAATCTCTGACTGGGAAAACTTTTACATGGCTTTGATGGTTTTCAAGAGATTAACTATTGGATAAGCAAGCCCTATTATCGTAAATGATTCGCGCTATTTAGGGCGCTTCCTATACCCTTATGACCAGAAAATTTCGGTTACGAGAAAAGAAAATCCAAGGTCGAATCCTCTAAAAATTCTATAGTCTAACGCCAACTTAACGCTTAAAATATTAAATTCGGGCAAAACTTTCATGAATAATGGCAAAATTGTCCTAACTTAACCTGCCCAAAAACTTATTCATTTTCAGGAAGATAAAAATCTAAAGTCAAACATACCAAGACGACAGACTTTTAATTAATGTTTTAATACTGAATATTACAAATTGATGGCATAAACATTCTTAATTTCCTTAAACCTATGGGAACTATTGCAAATTTATAGAGTAAGAGGTAACCAAGCACATGAAAAAACTTAATACCTACTTGAACTTACAAGAAAACTAAATAGATTAAGCTATACTTATCATGTAAAAGTTTGATTAGATTGCTTCACAAAACCACCCAAGAACCTGCATAGTAGGTCATACGACCTTATGCAGAACATGGGGGCTCCTCCTCCCCTCAGGGGCACCGCCCCTAATGGGGTGGAGGATAAAGTGAAATTGTTCAAGAATATAATATACAAAGTAAAAAAAAAATTAATTTAGTGCAAAGCAAGTATTTACATGACAAACTAAAAAAGTCACACAAAAAATAAAGTAAATTACAAAAATCAAAGAGTAAATTAAAAAAATTTAAAATTAATTATAAGATAAAATAAATTACTTTAAATTTGAATACTTGACAGAAGATGAAACAAAACAAGGCGAAAAAAATACCTCCTACATACCTGTTACTAAAGAAAGCAGCTTTTGGAAAAGATAAAGCATTAGAGCTGTGCATAACTTACTCCAAATGTTGTAAATTTTGGGAGTTTACTCACGTCAGATTATGGGTAAATGCCAACAGAAATAGTTGAAAAAACAGCCAAAGATTTGTAAGAGACTAAACAAGCAGCAAGATTCAAAAATCCTCAGAAAAAATATACAACATTAGCAATAATATGGTAAAATTTCAGTGTTACCTTGCAGAAACCCGGGGTTTCTTAAACTTGACCAACAAAGTGACAATAATCGATGGAACTCTAAAGTGCCAACTGTAGTCTAGTCGCGTGATAAACGGAGTTTTTCGTAAAAACTTCCCAACTGGACGATACGATAAACTAAAAAGGAATTGAAAACACTCCATTCTTGAGGGAAAAAGGATCTCTTAGCAAATCCCTGTTAAAAGTCTACATCCCAGAACGATGTCACAGTCTCGTGGGTCCTTAGGTTTAAATGTAAGATCTTGAACGTTGTTGTCATTAGCCAAGGACTCTAAAGTTTCAGAAGTGTCCCGCTTCTTGGAACGTGACCGAATGCGGTTTATGGATATCCTTGAAATCGCTAATTTTCCAACAATCATCTTTATTTCCTACTTCCTTATCTTATTTGTCTTTCATGGAAGTTCAATATACAGTACATGATGAATATATTTTCCTGAACGTAAACTAGTATTTTCAATACTTACTCAAAGGAGACACTTAACCCATAGATTGAAGTTAAATAACAGCCACAAATAGCAGCCTGGATATTTCAGTAGTTACAATAAAATTGTATAAATATCCTGCACAAAATCTCAGGTATCAATTTCACAATAGTAATGCAAGGGCTAAAGGGCTTGGGACATTTTAATTATAGTAATATTCATTTGTACTTGGTTGCGAATCATATACCAGTGTAGCAAGTTTGATATAATGTATCCTATTATACGGTACAAACACACATACATATTTATATATATATATATTATATATATATATATATATATTATATATATATAATGATATATATATATAGTATCATTAATATAATTATGCAGCAAACAAGCTCTGACCATAATCACGCGGAAGCCACATGGGTATAATAAGACGTTGTTTAGCTAATTATAACCCTCATTCCTTTGTTACAATACTTTTTCGGACTGAAAAATACTGAAATCACAGGGGAAAAAAAAGTGCTGAAACCACAAAAGAGGTAGTAAACCCAGCCACAAAAGACAGATATGGAGGTCAGGGGATACAATGGAACGAGTAGGATGTACGACTTTAATCCGCAACCTGATAAATTATGATGAAAGCGAAGAGTATGAGCAAAAGTCTTTTCTCAGTCAGTATAGGAAGCTAGTGCCATTATAATACGTATATTCAATAGACTTTGATTCAGACAAACCACCGCTGACGATGTGAAAATTATGCAAGAGTGCTTGCTTCCAGTGCCAACCAACACTGACTCGGCCCAGATTTTTTTCTAACATTACTCTAGTCTCCGTAACAGCAAAAGCAACAGCAAAAATCGGAATGAGCTCACCCATATTATTCTCGACGACAAGGAAGAAAAAAGAAGAAAACACCTCCAACAAAGATACCCACAAACAAGCGTTGCATCTCTATGATCACGCGCTTCTGAGTGATACATTTGCTGTGTCTTCAAATTGTATTGTATGAAGAAGTGCCAGTTTCTACCTCTTCAGGTATGGTTAGCGTTGTGCGTATTATATTGGCACTCTCTTTCTATACTGATTGAGAAAAGGCATCTACTTCTATACTCTTCACTCTCATAATTTAACAGGTTGCGGAGTAAAGCCCTACAACCTACCCCTTCATTTGTATACCCTGATTTCCACACCTGTCTCTTGTGGCTGGGCTTTACTACCCCTTTTGGGGCCTCATCACTTTTTTGTCTGTGATTTCAGCCCTTTTTTTTTAATGGCAATGCCCTAGACCAAGCAAAATGTGGTTACAAAGGAATGGGGGTTATATAGGTTTTAGATATAGTTTACTTAGACCTGTGTGGCTTTTCTGTAATTATATATATTATATATATATATATATATATATTATAATATATATATATATATATATATATATATATATATATATATATATATATATATATATATATATATCTATATCTTGGGCGTGTGCGTGTGTGTGTGCAAACATTCTAACTGCTGAAGCTCCTTATTTCGGGCAGGTCAACGATC
>NC_061110.1:69412170-69414670 GCF_015104395.2 Macrobrachium nipponense | reverse complement strand
TTTTACAGAAAACTAAAAAAGAGAAAGCCTCAACTCGAATGCAATCTTTAGCGTCGAAACTCGCCGTGAAAACAACATCCTCACGAACACGACACAGAGGGCGTTCATTATCTGGGCTAATTTCTCGGGGAGGAAATCGAGAGTGAAAATGAGAGAGTGAAATCGTAAATAATTAGGAAAGGTCAACTTTGGCCGAATGGTAAACACCATGAGAACGACTTCATTCGGATCGGGACGCCATGTTCCCTGTACATAGTATGGGACTTTTTGAAAACTGCTGGTTGACAAAAGAAAGGTTTTGTGTGACATACGACTTTTTACAAACGAGACTAAGTGCCTGGGGAAAGGGAGCACGCATTTTTCGAATGAGGAGAATTTTCCGCTGAGGAATTCACAAAGTCGTCATGTCATTACGAGGTTTATTTACGAAATTCCTTTGATTGACATGATGACCAGGAGAAACGCAACAAAATTAGAGCTACTCTAAAGGTAGAAAAAATAACTAATGATTAAATGCTCACACGCACAGGCATATAAAAAAGTATATATATAAAGCTAACAAGTAACGAACCCTAACAAAAAAACTGGATAAAAAATTTAGAAAAAAGATAAAATCGCATTGTTTCTTGCCTGTGGCGTCCAGACCAACGGAATACTCGTAACTGTCATGAAAAAACGACCGACGTAATGGCCATGAAATGGTCATAAACAGTAGGAAGGAGAAATGCTCATTGATTTTTTTTATTATATAAATGCCATTTCGCCCAATGAAACCGAAGCTTTTATGACATTAACGTCCACGAGATTTTTCACTATTTTGTACTTGATCCTTGATCTTG
Organism: Macrobrachium nipponense; assembly: GCF_015104395.2. NCBI lineage: Eukaryota > Metazoa > Arthropoda > Malacostraca > Decapoda > Palaemonidae > Macrobrachium > Macrobrachium nipponense. The sequence goes on along the minus strand of NC_061110.1, from coordinate 69,413,831 downwards.
GATGTGAGGAAATAAGTAAGCCAAGGGCTTAGGCTTGTCAAAATAATATTTATGAAAGTGATGCCAAAATCGCTGAGGATAAAAAAATTATTTCTCTTATAACTTTCCCCATCTGTCTGCCTATCCCCATTACTGTAGTTCTCAATCACAGATCTTAGTCACACAAATTAACAATGACTTCACTAATATAACGTGAGGTTCGATTTTCTTGGTATTTTGCAAAGGTCAGAAGGTGGGAGTAAGTTCATCCCTCACCAGCAGTTTCTCGCTCATTCCTCTTTGGATTCCTGAGCGTTTCTCGAGGCAGCCTCTCACCTGGCACAGCGACACAGCCGATGGAAATGAATGAATGATGGAGACAGTTTTCATCGTCGTTTTCATAACGGAAGAACAATTTCATTCTCATAATTCATATCCCCACAGGGGGTTAGTGCCGTCAGTGAACCTCGGGCGGTGCACTGTAGGCATTACTTAAGGTTCTTTGCAGTGCGCCTTCTGCCCCAAGCTGCAACCCCTTCCGTTCCTTTTACTGTACTTCCTTTCCTAGTCTTTTTCTTCCATCTTAGTCTCCGCCCTCTCCCAACAATTGATTCATGGTGTACCTGCGAGGTTTTCCTCCTGCTACGCCTTTTAAAACTTTTACTGTTAATTTCTATTTCAGCGCTGAAAGACCTCATGGGTCCCAGTGCTTGGTCTTTGGCCTAAATTCTATATTCAGTTCAATTCATAACTCATACGATATATATCTTATCCATACCACCTTCAGAGTGAATATGCAAACTAAATCAGTTCATAATTATATTTGCAAAAGAAATACAAACATGGACGCACGCACACTGGGTTTAATTTAAGACTGAGCTCACATAAACCTTTGTTCTCATGTTGAATCATAGCAAAGTCATCTTATGGGAAAAACCAAGATTTATTGATAATAACGCCAGACATTTCAAAAACCTTTTAAATTGATAGAGGGAAGTTGATCTAAGTATTTGATAATATGCAGCGAGCAAATGGAACACTGACATATTTGGATGCAGAGAGAGAGAGCGATAAATTGCATGCTGCCAACCTCATAAAGCGAAGATTCATGGTAACCGCCTTCTGTAGTTATGCTGCAAAATTTACTTTGCAAAATATCTTGTAAACAATTACTTTGCAAAAGATATGAAATAACTTCACTTATGTCTAAAAGAGAAAAATATGTTTTTTTTTTTTAATATGAAAACAAAACTAAAATTAGCACAAAGAGTTTATAGGGCAGAAAGGAATCTCAAAATTAGAAAGGCGCAAGATTTCTTGGACAGCGTTCACCAAAGTATAATCAAAGTGAAAACAAAAACTTATCTTTATTTGTAGAAGAGGGTTGGCGGCATTCTCGGTTACCTAATGAATACTAAGAATAAAACTCCAATCCGTCTTGGAAATAAAAACAAAGATAAAGATCTATTTCATCTTAAAAATCAAAATATCAAAGTTACTTATTATCTTACAAATGTAACAAGTTAATCATAAGAGCTTAAATTTAGGTCGATCCTGGAAATAAAATGAATAAAGTTCCTGCTTACCCTGATAAAACTATAGCTGTTTTACATTTGGAAGAGGAGCACATCTCCCATAATTTATTGTCTTTTGATAACAATAAGGGTTAAAAGTCTATCCGC
>NC_061110.1:69389670-69407170 GCF_015104395.2 Macrobrachium nipponense | reverse complement strand
TATGTTAAAAGGAACTTTAAAGAAATTATCACTTACCTTCTCAAGAGAAAATCTTAGCACATTGGCAACCTCTGCATTACGTGCAACGAACAGCCGCAATGCGCGGCATCCACGATGATAATACCGCAACATGTTTGCCATAGCTGATACAGTTGAATGGGCTTATACTTGCAGCTATGGGCGACTTGAGACGTTTGCACATATCTTAATACCAGTAAACTTCTGCCCTTCTAATTTTCTGTCTGTCCACTCACCTGTATCTATATACTGTAAATGATCCATGAGGTTATAATTGTCTCTCAAAATAATGAAATACTGATAACATTTAAAGTATACAGTAATCTGGATATGTAAAAGCGATGTCGTAGTACTCATCCATTCATAAGTTTGGGACACAAGGAGACAGGAGTGGGCGGGGCTTCTTTCCTAATTCCTTAGCTAAGCCAAGGGCAGGTGTTCGGATATCTACAACGAATGCTGAGGAATTGAGAAGTTTATGAGTAAATTGCCTTAATCAATAAATTCAGGTACTTCATTGTATTACCCAAAATTACCGGAGAGTCTAAAACATAGTGTGCCAAAATATCAAGAAGACACAGCTGATTTATAAAAAGATGTTCAAGAAAACCTATGCGACAACGAGTTTGAAATGGTTAGTAGGTGAAATCCACAACGAAATTCCTGTCACAAAACACTGTGTATTAAAAATATGCAAAACGTACACAGCTTTATAGCTTTTGTCCAACTGCTGTGGACTTTATAACTAAAATAGAGTATAATATACAGCTCAGGAAACAAAGTAAAGCACGAAATCATGTATAAAAGGAAACATTACCGAAAGTAAAACTGTTAATCAGGTTGTTGGGCCTTAAGTCAATTCTCAATTTTTTGAGACATCGACGGACGAAACCTGGAGTCTTCCGCTAAAGAGCCAAGAGGGTGATTTAATTGACTAGACATATTTCTAAAATTACGAATACCCTCACATTGACAAATTTCTTCGATTTTAATAGTTTTCAACAATGCCCAAGATTCCATGAATGGTATCATTTAACATAGTGAAAGTGACTTCAATACATCTTCTGGTGAATCTATCCAAGCATTTATACTCAGCTTTTCAGTTTTTAAAATTTATCCTGTGATCCCTTTCCCACTGCGTGTCAAGCTATAGAGCTATAATCATCTCCCAGTTTACGTGCTGAAATGTGATAATTTTTGCGTTTACCAAACGAACGACCACTTTCACCGATATAGCATGAATCACAATCCAAGCAACCAATAGCATAAACACCAATAACATCTTCGGACAACTTTCCATGGTTGTTTTTTAAGATTCTTCTTAAAAAACAGTATTGTGCCCATATTTTTTATCTATCTATCTATCTATCTATCTATCTATCTATCTATATATATATATATATATATATATATATATATATATATATATATATATATATATATACTCTGAACAACCCAAGCAGTTTACCACTAAATGCAGACATTTTCCCTTTGTGATCTTAGCAGCAGGAGATGAAACATTGGAAGGATGGCTTGCCCTGAAGTCAGTAGTCATGGATATAACCTGACATTACCTAAAGTGATATCTTTATAGGTAATGTGAAAGAGTCAGAGGGCAATTATATCTTTAGGTAAATTCATTCTCAAGATACATATTCCAAAACATAATATTTACTAACTTTATTCATTCGTTTACCACAATAGCGAACTATTACTATATTATTGAGATCCTCCTTTGATAAAAATAAAACTGTTTTAATTCAGATCGAAGTCAGAGACACATAAAAAGTCCAGAGTGGCGAAAGTATCTCAATTACAAGCACTTTCTTTAAAGTAAAATCTAAAGTATTCGTTCCAAAGTCAAGAGGTGAAAGTAAAGGCGCCAATAACAAAACGATTATGATAACTGGATCATGAGGTTTTCATTTATCGGACTCATTTGGAGTAGGAGTCATGGCGAGACGAGATTCGTTTTGGCCCAAGAATCGCCACATGACTGACACTGAAAAATCCTCAAGCATTTTTCGGCTTTAATGCGGTGACAGAGGTGACAGAGCCGCCTCTCTAAACTCAACTTTCACCGAAAGGAAAGTGCCATACGTTGCAACCACTAGCGGATCGGAGGGGGGGAGTGTTAACTGGGCACGTGGCCCCATGAAAAATCATGACAAAAGAATAATATTGAAGATTTATATAATAATAACAAAAATGAGAAATATAACAATGGGAAAAAAGTATAAAATCTATATATATATATATATATATATATGAGAGAAATATGTATATATAAATATACATATACCATATATATACACACACATATATATATGTATACATATATAAATATAAATATATTTATATAATCTGAAAATTGGTGGCCCCCGCGAAATTTTTCTGGATCCGCTAGTGGTTGCAACCTTGTGTGTCGAAATCTTCTTACTGTTGGCTGATAAGCATACAAAAATGCACTATTTTTGATGACTTCTTATATTACTGTATTTTGCAGTCGTCTTCAACTCCATGACAATCAGATATCGATCAATCAAAATAAAAATTTTCTTCCAACTTCTCAACAATTCTCTATTTGGGAAAAACCTTTAAATGGTATTTCAAATAATGGCATGTCTGCATTAAAAGTTGGATATCCCAATGACGGTTTTTCCACTGAGCAAAAATACGATATTCCGTGGTTTAAAATGTCTGCTTAAAAAAGTCTCTAACTTTCTTGAAGATTAAAGCAAAACCTTATTAATTTCCATGTTTTGGTATCTTTTGTTGTTGTTCAGGTAAGGACTAGGAAAAGGTACTAAAGGAGTATTTACATGAAGTTACCTGAAGAGCGTTTGTTGCAGCAAAATATTCCAACAGCCGTGGGGTCTTTGTTTGGATCCTAAGTGCTCAAAAATTATGTGAAAGACGCCTTCGCGATAACCACTGCATTCGGAACAGGGCCGCATTGCAAATTAAATGCCGGCTTCCGAACATGGATGGCCGATTATGTAATTACATACAATGCGTAAACGAAAACAAGCAAATAAGTCGAATCAAATGTGATTCTCTAACGTGAAATATTTGAGACTTTTCTGTAAACAAATTAGAAATGTTGCGTGAAAAGCGTTCCCCTTTATCAGTAGGAATACCTGTTCACTTTGGATTATTAAATGATATTTAGTGAACTACACACTAGTACAACTACACTCCTGAATGTAAGGATTGCAGTGTTGTAATAATTAACTTAAATATTTCCTGAACCACTCATCACGGAACCAATCTAAACCAGTCTGGTAGGTATACATAAAAGTATGGCAGAATTAACCGGCAAACCTTTATCTTAACAAGCCTATATTATTCGCACCCATTATCACCATTATTTAATTTGAATTATCCAGATTATCTACCTACACATTTTGGAGAGGCTTACTCATCGGCGACCACCGTTCTTATTTTGCGCCCACATGGCGTATATTATTTGAATATATAATAAGCAAAGTTCTTTAAATATCAGCATTCCATATAAAAGTAATGGTAAAAAGAAAATATAAATCATAGCTTAGGGAAGTCTCTGGAGTTATAACATTATGTTTCGACACTCAAAATGTTCACATTATTTTCTAAATTTTTTCGACTTATTTTCATCACCAACGTCCCTTTTTTCTAAAGTGAGAGAGAGAGAGAGAGAGAGAGAGAGAGAGAGAGAGAGAGAGAGGGGATGGGGGGCCATATTGAAAATTGGAATAATGACACAACAAATATTATTACTAATTAGCGAAATAACACTTGTACAGAGAATGTACAGTAAGTAAATCCTTGTTGGTGATGATAAACAAAAATAAAAATGTTCAAAGGCCAAGACTCAGTGCGTTAGAAAACTGTTTCAGTACCCTTATTTCTAACAGTTTTTGCAGGTAAGAAGAATTAGAAAGTTTATATAATTGTCTCACGCTTACTACTGCAGTTTTCAAAAGTCGTTTCAATATCATTCAAATAATGTGTAGCAAAAACAGAGTTGTACACCTGGTGAAGATAAAGGCATCAGGATAAATTTCCGGGTAATTTCAAAATATGGGCGAGGGAAAATATGCTTCTTAGTAGAGAAAAGACTACAGTGAAGTATGATAAGATATAAACAGGTATATGTTACAGGGCTTATGTGAAATCAGGGATTTCACGAAATCTCTAGGGAATGTGTGAAATGACCAATTTACTTAGGAACATTTGAACCCAGAGGGCTAGTACTAAACACGGTGAAACAATGATTCATCTACACTGTTTCGCCGTATTTAGTACTAGCCCCTGAGGAGCCAAATGTATTTTGCCGTGTTTAGTACTAGCTCATGGGGGATCAAATGTCCTTAAGTGCATTTGATCCCCCAGGGGTTAGTAGCAAACACGGCGAAACACAATTGACCCCAAAGGGACTAGTACTAAACACGGCGAAACGGTGAAGATAAATCAGTTTCACCGTGTTTAGTACTAGCCCTCTGGGTTCAAAATGTTCCTAAGAGAATTAGTAATTTCACATATGCCCTAGGGATTTCGTGAAATCCCTGAATTTCACATATTCCCTGTAACATTTATACTATCTCTAATACAATCGAAATATTCTGCAAATTTTGAAGGACATTGATGGATAACTAAAGTTACGCATACAGACTAAGCACTTAAATGAAAGAATGAAAAAATAAAGAAGCAAGTATAAGAAAAAATAAATATCAAAGGAACTGACTTTCTCTCGTGACAAAAGCGCTTAAGTAAAAAGAATCTTTAAATGCTTTAGAAAAAATCTCAGTACAAACCGTTGTATCAAACTTTCATTCGAAGAGGAAGCGAAGAATTTAACCCTGAGAGCATCTCATAAAGGAAACACTTCAACAGATGAACGGCGAAAGTCATTAAAAGCAAATATATAGATATTTTTCGCAAACTTGAGAGTATATCCAGAAGTAATTGAGTCAGTGTTCATTTGAATTGACATCTTACTCCCCCAAGGCCGTCAAGAATTTACAGTTGAAAACGAGACAGGAAAAAAAGACATAGAACTATTACGCAATAAAAAAAATCTTAGGAACATTAAACTGAGGAATAAGTAAGAAGTGGATAACAAAAAGAAATAAAAACAGGAGCAAAAATGCAACTCTATGAAGAGGTTGAAGAGGTGGAGGAGGCATGAATACAAGGTCGAGTCTAATGAAAAAAGAATTGCTGGAATGAGGAAATACTTGAACGCAGTTACTAACCCCCAGGGATTTTTAAGGAATGACTTGAAGCAGTTATTTGACGTACACAAACACGGGAAAGAATACCACGAGGATGAAAAGAGGTGATGTAATTCCAACAAAGCAAAAAAATAAGAACTCTTGAATAAAACAACGAATATTCCGTTTTACTTTATGCTTGCTTCAGTGATTTCATATAAACTCGCGTTTAAATATTAAAGTAAACTGCGCTGGGGATCAATTGTGTCGGCATTCATCAAACTATTTAGACTCGTATATTAGTATATGAGCTCGAATATTCTCTTATATAATTGCATTTTACAAATATGCATATATATATATATATATTTATATTTATATATATATATATATATATATGCATATTTGTAAAATGCAATTATATAAGAGAATATTCGAGCTCATATACTAATATACGAGTCTAAATAGTTTGATGAATATATATATATATATATATATATATATATATATAAATATATATATATATATATATAATATATATATATATATATATATATATATATATATTTCATATATATATGCACACATACGTTGGTATGTATTCTCGCCTAATACGTGAAAGGGTCTTGGGTTAGACTCTTGAAAGAATTAAGGTGTAAAGTTCTGTGCTTCGGTGGACCTGGCAGTGAATTTGCAGTCAGAGGACTGCGTTTCCGCAATGAGTGATAAAACTAAGAGCACCCACACCCTAAGAGATTAATAAGAACCGTTTAGGGTGAAGCATGAGCTGTGATCTATCATATCTCATAAAATGAAATTCATCACCAAGCCTCGGAAAGTATATGTAAAGTTGCAGCTGATATCTCGGAGTGGGCCTTCTTTGTAAACAACCCTTCCTGCAGAAATACACATTTCTTCTCGTAAAATCAAATTTATTTGTGCTCTGCATTTGTAAACCCAAACATATATAAATAAATAAATATATATATATATATATATATATATATATATATATATATATTTATAATGAATAATGATGTGACTGTCAGGCGATTAATTTTAGTGCCGCTAAATAATTTAAAGTAATTTAGGGTGTAGCACCATTACCGGAGCCGGTTCTCACAAAAAAATTAGGTAGTTAATTATAATTAGTAGTAACAGTATCACTGAAAAGTAATTTTCAAGAAGTGATAAAAATCAGTTTTCATCGGAACTCAGAAAGAGAAAGGGAACGATTTCCATAGCGTCTTCAAATCCGGGACTCACAAGAAACTGGCGTAGAGGCGAATACCCAAATTGATGACTGATTTCGTTATATCAGTGCCCTCACGTCCTGCAGTAGATACCAAAAGGTACCGTAATACTAAAATTTAAGAAGATATACAACAAATTCAGTGACCAGCGAAAGCACTATTTTTTATTTTACTGTTTTTTGCATTTTCTGAAATACAAACATTATAACATGGGAGGATAGTTGGCAAAATAATTACTGACCCTATGTAATACATTTGCGCACATATCACTGTATATAGTTGGTCTTACTGACTAAAGTTGTATAAAAGTTGACAACAATACACAGCAGTAAGAAGTAATTACATTATTTCTTTTAATGATTCAGGATGCAGAAGCCCTTGGTTATGTATTATTCGTCCAATATTTGATATCATTGGCCATGATGGAGCCTAACATCATGTTAAGGAGAGAAAAAAATACACACACAGCATGTATATGAACATTTACGAATCATTCTCAAATAAGCGCCTATTTGCCGGAAATGTGCATTTATAAAGTTCGCACTCATTGCAATCTGTCATTTAATCCAACTTGTTGAGATATTATCGAATTCCGAAAGGTCTTCTCTGAGGCCACGCACGAATGGTAATACATGATAATGTGGATGCCATCCTGCCAAGAACCACCCGGACAAGGACGTCTCTCTCTCTCTCTCTCTCTCTCTCTCTCTGGTCTGGATAACCTCGACCATTGTCCTGTCTCAGAACTAAAACGTCCTTAGCAAATCCATTCGTGTACATAAATCACCGAAGTGTTCTTGAATACAGAGACGACAGTTACTATACAGCTGCGGTGTTTCCAGATCGAGAATAAGTTGCTTGTATGTCATCAGACAGTTTTTGTATTTATGTCGCTTTTTAATGATTGACGTTTCATGATCAGGCTCTAGCTGAATCTGTTTTAACTCAGTGATATAAGCATCTGTTGGCAATGCACCTGAATGGCTTTGTAAAGTGTCAATGCTCATTAATTGCAATCTTAGTCGCGTCGGGATAGCAGCTTTGTAGGAAATCGTAACTGCTTTTGTTCAAGGAGAGCTGTTGCAATCGGTTATAATGATTTTAAGACGACTAGCTGTCTATCAAATCACTGATATATATATATATATATATATATATATATATATATATATATATATATATATATATATATATATATATATATATATATAGCTCTCACATCATTTGGTGCTTTATACCTATGCAGACTCTCACCTAGACTGTGTCATTGTAGTACACTCTCTCTTTTCAGTACCTCATTTGCACATTCTATCCACTCTATTTAATTCTTCTTCTCATCTCTTCTCCAAGAACTTGAGAGTTATTCGCCATTTACACCAGATTACCACCTTCTATGGCCAAGCCACTTCAGAGCAGTGATGCATTCCTTCACCTATACTAACCTTTTTACTACTTCCACATACTTCCACATCTCACCTCCATAATCCTTTCAGTTGTTCACACCCATCATACACAACGGGAACCATTCATTTCAATAGGTTCAGCCTTTTTTCTTTTATTCATATTCAGCAACCACGCTTCAATTCCATGTAGGAAGGTTTGCTCCGAAACCTTTCAATGCACTCCAACTTTGGCTTCCATAGATTCTGACCGTTCTAGCTTTACGTATTTTGTGGGTCGCCTTTCTCTAATCTTATATATATATATATATATATAGTATATATATATATATATATATATATATATATATATATATATATATATATATATAATATATATAATATATATATATATATATATATATATATATATATATATATATATATTATATAAATTGACGTACATATGAACCACGTGATTTCTGTAAAAAGTCGGTAAGTTTAACAGCATTTTTAGCTCTCTCTTTTTTTTTTTTTCTCCCGTTTGTTCAACAAAAACTATTGAGACTGACCGAACAAACTGGCACGTCATTCTAAGACCATTAAGGTGAAGGTGTTAATCTACATCGAGAAAAGAGGGAAAGCTTCGTCTCTTTGGGCATGTAAAAGTTATCGTATAAAAAGGGGGAAATCTAATGATCGATTATTTCCAACTTTAGAACGACGCCTCCTGATATTGCAATTATTATTTTATAATGCAACAACATTGTAGAGCTTTTCCCCGATCGTGTTACAAAGGAATGTGTCTCCGTCAAACAGGTTTCCTGCCTCACGACTTCCTGGTATGCCTTAATAGCTAAATGTTTGAGGTTATAATCTCCTTGTTCTTCTTTTCGCTCATATTTTTTTTTCTCTCTCTCTCTCCCTCTCTATATTTCACCATCGTCCTGACATAAGATTAGTATGGGGAAATATAATCTTCGTTACTTCACTTTTGTAGTATTTTTTTATGAAATGCAGGAAAACGTGCAAATGGCAACCTCCATTCAACATCGAACAGGAACAATACCTCCGACCAAGAGTAAAATATCTTTTCCGAAAAGATCTATTAAAAAGGGAACCGATGGATGTCATTGCTGAGGCAACTCATCGTATGTAAATCTCGCTAATTATCGCGCGTCATTCGCGAAGTAATTGACGCTGTTGGGAGTTGGGTCATTTTCCAGGTAATAAAAATGGTGCAACAACCCTTTATCAAGCTAGACCATCGTTATGCTGACGAAAAGTATTGACTAGAAAACAATGAAACCAAACAAGAGGCGTTGATAACCGTCATGTAAAGCTACTGCATTTATTAGCCTAAACAGTGCAGCTGTGAAATCGAAAAAAATAAAAGAAGTAATTAATAAATTCAATAGGAGTGGAGGAAGACAGGAGAAATGTCATAATAAATAGGTGATATAGAATATGGATACTTTCGTACAAATAAAATATCTATGTAGGTCCATTTTTATAGTCTTGATAGTTTAATGAGGAGATCCATTTGGTTTTCAAACAATCGCTATTATTACCAAAATGCTCTCTTAACCTCGAAAAGTACAATAAGGTAAGGATTTTTTTTTTTATCTATCGCTTCAGTTCTCTAACGTACCTTTTTTTTTTTTTTATCTTTTATTACAAAAATACAATTATACACCATAATTTACATTATTTGGATAATTCTGTTATACAAAAATTATAAATATAAACTTAAATAACATTTTGTTTCAAAATCAATATAAATCAAAATCAAAACATATAGTTTAGAAATTCTTTGGTTACATACTTGTAAATATTGCTTGTATATCTATATTTAATATACATCCTTTGTGCTTCTAATTTATTTTTCAAAAGAACAATTACATTTTGGCAGCTATTGTTATGTTTATAACACATCCACAAACAATACAAATAGCCGTGATCAACAAAATGGCAGTGTTTTTATCAACAATTGATTTTGCTTCTATATCATAGAATAATAATTTCAAGAAACTATAATCATTTAGTTTACAGCATTTCTTAAGGACAGAATTAAACCATTTCACTATATTTTTCTTTTCTCTACAAGAAGTAAAAAATATGCATTTGATACTCGTTTCCCCGCACTGGTCACATTTTGAGTCTTCTTTTAATTTCAACATATGGAGCCTTTGTTTTGTTGCTAGTGACTCATGAATATACCTAAACACAAATCCCTTTCCTCCACTTTAATGAATGTGCTATTAACATTTCTCCAAATATTTTTCCATTTAAGTGTCGGATAGTTATTTTCTACCATTGGGGCTTCTTTCCTCCAAATGATTGAATACATTTCTCTGTTATTTATATATGGAAAGAGTTTGTTGTGATATGCTTTCCTAATATCATCTACTGCCAAAGAATAGTACTCAGGGGTAAAATATGCTACTTCTGATAAGCTATCTAATTTTAACATACCATTCAGTCTTACAGAACAGTAATACCTGGTTAACCCGTTACAGTTTATTAGACTTTTTAAGCAAGTTACACTGAATATTGATCTTGCCTTTTCTTCAATACTTATTATCCCTAAACCTCCTTCTAATTTTGGTAAATGCAGGGTACTACGTTTTATAGGTCGATACATACCACACCATATATACTTGAAAATAATTGCATTCACCTTTTGAGCTTGTTTTTTACTTAACGGAAGTGTGTGAGCTACATACCACATTTTGGATAATATCAAAGAGTTGATTATTAGTGCTTTCTGGTAAAGTGTTAGATACCTTTTACACAACATGTTAGCTGCCTTTTCACTTTTTTTCTCTATATCTGACCAATTTATTTCACAAGTTTCTTCATACGAATTGCTGAAGTAAATGCCCAAAATTTTAGCACAGTCCACAACTTTGAAACAAGTTAACTTCCAGTCTCTTCTGCCTGACCATTCACCAATTCCTAAGATGACAGATTTTTCTTTATTTAATAATGAGCCAGTTGCTGCTTCAAATTTCTTTATTTCATAGTGAATCTCTATTAATGAATCATCGTCTGCAAAAATTACTGTTGTATCATCAGCAAATCCCTGTACTTTAATTTTTTCATTGTTTGGTAACGTAAGAGGTACAATTTTTTTATTGGTTTTTAATGCTAGGTACAATGGTTCTTGGAAAATGACATACAATAACATTGATAGTGGACAGCCTTGTCTAACCGACCTTCTTACATTAAAGGTATCTGTAAATAGTCCATTCACACATATCATACTTTTACATTCTTTATATAATATTTTTAACCATGAAATAAATTTTACTGAAAATCCAAACTTTTCCATAATTCTAAAAAGAAATGGCAAGTTCACCCTATCAAAAGCTTTGGACCAGTCCAAGTTAAACATACCTGCATTCAAATTATTTTCTCTTACATAATTCATTATGTCTCTTATTGTATTATTGCAGTGAATTATGGATCTGTTTGGAGTACCACAATATTGTTCAGGTGATATGATTTTTCCAATTACAAGTTTCAAACGATTTGCCATTGTTTTTGCTAGAATTTTATAATCAACATTTAACAAAGTGATTGGTCTCCAGTTTTCAACCATTTCCAAATTTCCACTTTTTGGACATAGTTTTATTATTCCTAAATTTTGTGATTCCGATAACTTACTTTCTTTCAGCATACATTTCATTACCTCTGAAAAATCGTTTTTTATAATATACCAAAACCGTTTATAAAACTCCACAGTTAATCCATCACTTCCAGGTGATTTTCCTTTATTCATTTTATTCAATGATTCCCATAATTCATTTATATCAAAATCCTCCTCTAAAAGTTTATTGTCCTCTTCATCTACCTTTTTTTTTGCATTTCTCAAGCAAATATGATTGTTCTTCGTGATCTCCTTCAGTAAATTCATACATTACTTTAAAATGGTCTTTAAGATACACAAGAACAGCCTTTGTATCTGTTAGTATATTCCCACTATTACTTTTTATCTTCATTACCAGGTGATTGCCTTTATGCTGTTTCTCCTTCCCAAGGAAGTGCGATGATAATTTTTCCCCTTCCACTTGATCTTTTAATTTTGCTCTTATTTTTACTCCCTCACAAAGTTCATTTTGAAGACAGTTTATTTTACTTTTCAAAGCATAAATTTCATCATATTTATCATTCCCAGCATTACATAAGCCATATAGATATTTTAATCGATATTGCAATAAATTTATTAAACCATATTTTTCATTTGATTCCCTCGTTGCAACTTTAATGAAGAACCTTTTACATTCCCTTTTAGCAAATTCCCACCATTCAATTACATTTTCAAAACAGTCTATTTTTAGTTTTACATGACTCCAAAAGCATTCAAAGTTTTCGCCTATTCCTTCTGTCTCCAGTAAAGACGCATTTAATTTCCAAAATCCTTTCTTTTTGCACATCGCCTATCCTGAATTTAGCAATGACCATATACAATGATCAGAGAAGGCCACAGGCACTGTATCAGTACTTAACATATTATGGAGTAGCTGTTTAGTATATAGGCGATCTATCCTAGAACCATAGCCTTTTCTAATGTAGGTATATTTTGGAATGCCTTTACAAGTGCAAGTTACATCTTTTAATCCAACATTTTTTTTGAGGGACTGCAATGATTTTGACACTATATTGTCCTTCCCTGTACTGCCATCTCTGTTGGATGTAACACAATTAAAATCCCCTCCGAAAACTACATTTTCAATATTTTTACGAAAATAATATAAGATTTTATTGTTAAAAAATTCTTCTCTTTCTTTCTTTTTATCTGTACCTGAAGGGGCATAAATATTCACAACTGGAATTTCATAATTTAAACACGATATTTTAGCTCCTATTATCTGTCCCTCCGTATCCATTTCCTTGCTAATGACAGACAAAGATTTAAACTTATTTATACAAACTGCTGTACCTCCTTTAAGATTATTACTTGGGTTTAACAAAACATCATAGTAATTTGTGAAAAAACTCAGAGCTTTTAAATCCTTCACATTATGCTCTTGCAATAACAAAATATCTATATCATAATACCTAGACAAGGATAACAGCTTCATTTGTTTACCAACGTCATTTAACCCGTTCACATTTAAACAGCCAATTGAGAGATTGAAGGCGTCAAATTAATTAGATTCCAGCTTTTTGCCTTTTCTGGTCTCTCAATTTTTTCCAATTTTCCTCATCACTATTATCTTCAGATCTTGAATATTTTTGAGTTCCTATTTTTTTCTTTGAAATTCTCATCTGACGTCATTTTCCATCTGAATTTTCCATTTTCCATTTCCAGGCGCAATTTCCAAATCTCCACCCGTTTCCATTAATCCATCTTCCATATATTCTGCATCATTTTGTCCTCCTCTTCCTTGATCAGTTCCGTGTCCCAGGTTAAGAGTTATCTTTCTGTCCTCTTGATGAACGTCCGCAGTCGTCGTGATAACAGTGAACTCATCAGGTGCAGTTTCTTGCGGTATAATCACCACTTCAGACGCTTCCAAACTTGGTCCACTATGTAGTACCTCATCATCGATAGATATCACCTCCTCCTCCTTATCTGAATCCTTATTCTCACATTCTTTGATTTTCTCACTATCCTCAAGTTCAATATTCATCCTTTCTGTTAAAACATGTAGCTCGTTGTTGCCATTTTCCACTGTTATACTATTGATATCCTGAACATTATTACCATTTGGTGTCTCTTCACTTGGTGACTCTTGCCTTTCCTTCTCCATGTTGCGTTCGTTCCCTTGTGTTTCGTTCCCTTGTGTTTCGTTCCCTTGTGTTTCGTTCCCTTGTGTTTCGTTCCCTTGTGTTTCGTTCCCCTGTAGTTTCGGCAGACTTGGAAAATCCTTCTCATGCTCAAAAATGTTCACTATTCTGTCCAAGGAGCAATCTACAGCAAAATGATTCTCACTGCCACACTTAAGACATGTCTTTTCCTGTCCGTTGTACATGAAAGAAATAGTATGTCCTCCTATGAAAAGCGCCGATGGAATGTTTTTCTTAATTTGCCATTTTAGCCGTCCGTATTCCGTTTAACAGTCCTTTACGTCTGCCGAGTGTGGAAGTATTATCACGTATTCCAATAACTTTCCCATACGAGCTTAATACATCGCTCAACATACTGTTTTGCATATCAAATGGAGCGTACCTTATTGAGACAAATGTGAAGACACTGCTGAAATTAACTACTTTCACTTCCAGACCATTAGGTAAACAAATTACTTTTTCATCATAATTATTTAGAAAAGTTTCATATACACACTGATTCCGGAACTTCAAGATCACTTTATTACCTCGCATTTCTTGAACACCAATCAAATCTTCAATATCAAATTCTCAGCTTTTCAAAAATTACATCATCAACATCATTTAAGTTCGGTTTACCAGAAAATGTTAAACCAACGGAGTCTTTTCTCCTAAGTGGGTGGAGCATAGAATGAAGCCATTTTTCACTTCGTCCGAACGCTCTTGACGTCACTTCCATTACGTCACAGCCATAGCCTGAAGGCATATGGCCCACCCGGTTTGGCCGGGCCAGGAGAGTTTTTGAAAATTTCTTCTATCTACACTAATTTCACTGTATACAGGAAGTGTTCACTGTCTATGCTATCCTTGATACTTTAAAGGCTTCATGACATTACCTTAAACATTCATATTGTCCTCGTTCACAGATAAATCAAGACAAAAAGGGAGCTTGTGAAATGTCGACCTTTGTTTACAGTCTGCCCTTCTTCTTCCTCTAACGTACCAAATATAATACAAGTGTCATACAGCAATGTTGAGAACTGACGTACCAAATTTAATACAAGTGTCAGACAGCAATGTTGTTTCAATAATCACCATTTTAATTCAATGAAAATATGTAAACAAAGTAGTTGCTATTCATTTCTCTCATTCACATCGGTGGTCTGTTTATATTACAATCATATGATTATATGATTTCCAAAAGATTCTCCACCACAAACCTAATCTCAGCCTCTACATGCCACAAAGAAAATTAATATCAAACTTGCAAAACCATCTGGAAAGAACAAGGTATAGCTTAAAACAACTGTGAAACCATATAAAATCTATAACATCATAAAGCTATGCTTTCTTTTCTCCAGTTCTACACAGCATACATGCACATGCATAATTCTGATAGAGTTACTTCACAAAGGAATGAAGAAGTATATATCTATTATAAATATATATATATTAATATTCTATATTATATATATATATATAGATTATAAAATAATATATATATATTAAATAAATTATATATATATATGTGTGTGTGTGTGTGTGTGTGTGTGTGTGTAGATTTGTGGATGTGAAACCACAAGAGACACATGGCTGGGGGAACTTCACAGAGAACCTTTGCACCGTATGGCACCAGAGGAAGTGATGACGTTGATGTCGATGTGTCTGTGTTTGTGTTTTGAGTGTGCATATAGTGGATTATACCAGAAACGTTGCAGTAATTCAAGCTTAACAAAATAATATGTCATTTTATAATCTAGTGATCCCCAAAACGCAGAGGATAACAGGTGTTACATACTAGAGTGACAAGGAAAAGCAGACACTATGGCCACCTAAACTCTGTATTGTATAGGCTAGGAACAAGGGACTAGCACCTTTATCCCAAACTCCTAGCTAGAGATTCTAGACCAGAGCCATGCACTCTATGGGACAAAAACCAAATGAAAAGTAAATATTTTTCCAACAAGACGCCTTTCCCTCTCAGTGAAAGCGGCTTCTGATGGTATCAAACTTCTTCCTCTTGTCCGGGGTTGGAGTAATTACACTTGAAGAAATAAATTACAGTTACAATTAATTTTAAACATGTAAATTACAATTACAATTATACTTACATTTGGAAATAGCAATTACATTGCAATTATAATTACTTAACAGCAAATTCAATTACGATTGCAGTTACAACTACAGAGGATTTAGGTGGGAGAGTAAACGCTATGTTTAGCATAGATAGGAATTCATGATTTATTTCCAAAAGTGTAAGTGACAGAGAGCAGAGGTCATATTAAAACAGAATTTATTAGCAATAGTTAGTAATGGAGCCCGACCCTTACCACTTCAGTTTTATAATTAAAATTAAAATACAAACTACATCAGCCTGTAATTACTTTACAATTACTATAATTTCCCTTTCAATTATAATTGCAATTCAATTGAACGAAATTCTGTCGTTAACTACATTTTAATTAAATTATTATTACAATTACTCCAAAACTGTTATTATCAGTTCCTCTAGGATGAGGTGGCAAGTGCAGTGCCCTTCTCCACCCCACCTGCACCCTACCAAAGTCAACGTACTCCTTTGGAGAACAAAGGCTTGATGGAATTTTCAAGGTGTTGGCATTGGTTACTTAACCACGCCCGAGAGCGATCTTGGGCATCTTTCTGGGGAAGTCCAGGTATTAGTGCCCAGGGAGCATTACCAAAATTGATATTCATAGAGTTAGGTTTTTAGGGTGAATTTGAACAAGTCCATGTTGGATGCATGAGCCAGAGCTTTTATTAGAGAAAAAGATGACCGTTCACCTTTAAAGGACGAAAAAGTCTACATAAGTTTAGGGAAGCCACTTACAGCAGTGTAGGAAATACCTAAACAGCACAACCAGCTTCTCGGAAGAAAACAGCTAGACTAATATTTACATATCAGCCAGAAATGCTGCTAGATCACATGCTTTACTTCCGATTGTCTAAACATTATACAGCAGAGGAGGCCCACGATGGAGAAATAGGAAGGAATTTGAAAGAATTGTAAAGAAAAGGAGGAGAGCGAAAAGCAGAGCTCGACTAACAGGCCGATTTTCAGGTCCTGTCAAATGCGTTAGCGCTACCAAGGGCACGGCAAAAGATTCACAAAGTTCCAGAAATGATCAGAAGAAGGGGCAAGAGATTGAGTTTTTCAGAAAATGAACAATGCATTGTGATCCAAAGGCTTTAGCCATAACAGAAAAAAGAATGATCAACTGAAGTCACGTGTCTTAGTATTTGGTTTAAGTTTAAAAATCCATGATGAAGAGTAAATATTCGTGTTTATGATTCACTAAATACAGCAAACTACCATGTTTTCTAAACAGCTCGTGAAACCAGGGAGAGTTGCTATTAACTCAATGTTTTTCATGTCTTCATAGATTTGAGATCTCTGCAGGCTTTATGTAGTGAAATTATAGGGACAGGATTTGGGTTGGTAAAAAGATGGTTGACCCATTCGACTACATCTGGCATAAAAAAGTGGAAAAAAGTAAGCAAAAAGAGTTGTTCATCATAAGAAGCACTTACAGAATTGTTAAGTTGGAAAATACCGAAAAAGCCAGGTTTGTAGGTTTTGGTTAAAGTGTAGAGGGAACCATTCGGGAATGAAGCGGAGTTATTGCTTCTTCTTTTTATGAACTTTTCTAAGCTCTACGTAGTGTACTTTTGTCATAATTCTGTGCAGCTTTGAAGAGAGTAAATGTCAGATCAGAATGAGATCTCAAGTATAGCCTCCACTGCCTCTTTCTGACCTATATATTCTGAGGGCATACATAGTCAAACAATGCTTGAATTGAGAGAGAGTTTGATATAAAAACCGGTATATACGTGCATCGCCCACACCAAAACCTCAATGATA